>NW_017671349.1:14823-70966 GCF_001879085.1 Nicotiana attenuata | reverse complement strand
TTATATATATATATATATATATATATATATATATATATATATATATATATATATATATTAAATATATTTTTTTATTAGGGCCACGGGCCGGCCCAACCCAACCTTAGTCAAGCCTTACGGGCCACGGGCTTCCTAGGGCCGGGCTTAAAAACCTCGTTTTTAAATGGGCTCCAAAATTTCTAGCTCAACCTTGCTAAATCACAGGATGGGCCGGACTAGCCCAACGGGCCAAGCCCATATTGATGACTCTAGGGGAAATTCACTCACACACAATGTTATAGAATTGAATTACACTAATATATTATAATTAAATTATTATTTAAAATAATGAAAAATATTCTTTTGATAAGAGAGTATATGAAAACTTTTATCGTGTATTTATTAATTCAAAATTAAAATTGGATACGAATAATATTTTTGAAGAATTACCCTAAATTTTTGTTCCTTTCCGGTCATCAACTTTTCGAGGGAAAATAGTATAGTTACTCCTGGTGATTAATTAGGCAATCAAGGACAAGTGGCATGAAACATGAGGGTTACAACGCTATGCTCTATCACTAGGCGGGAATCACATGTTATTACTCTCTTTATATTTTTATTTTATTAATATGGCCATAAGATTAGCACACAATTTGGTAAAGTCAACTGTTTATCTAGTTAATGAAGAGGACAGAAAATAGCATGCCTAGTTCGTCCTGCTTTTATTAGTGTCGCATGATATCATCCGATCTTTCTTAACTCCTAAGGGACACGAATTAGCTAATTTGGGCTTGACATTAAAAAAGAACTGGTAGGGAGTAAGGCCTCATTTGTTTGCACTCTGAATCTTAATTATTCAGATTTCAAATATTAAGTGCGTTTATTTTTAAAGTCTGAATCTTAATTATTCAGATCTTAATTATTAAGTGTGTTTATTTTTTTTACTTCACAATCACTTAATGGTTCTGAATAGGTCTGTATGATTAAGATCTATAATAGAAATTTAGAGCCCGTTTGGATGGGCTTGTTTTAAGTGACTTTTAAGCCAAAATAGCTTTTAAGCCATAAGTTAGGAATTCTAACTTTTGGCTTTTGGCTTGTTTTTGTCATTTTAGCTTAAAAACAAGTGCTTAAAAGCACTTTTTTACTTTATCCAAACACTACAAAATGGCTTAAAAGCTATTTTAGCTTAAAAGCACTTAAAACAAGCCAATCCAAACGGGCTCTTAATTTCATTAAGATGCCATCACATGGTCATTATTAACTGCCGCCACTGCCTACCATTATCAACTACCACCATACTCAACAACCACCACCATCCCCCACCACTACCACGCCACCATCATCCTCAATCATAGCCCCACCATTATCGACCATCACCACCCGCTATTCCCACCATTCCGACCACCATCATTCTCACCCACAATCAACACTCATCCACCTCAACTACCACAACTGACCACCCCATCACCATCAACAACCACAGCCGGCACTGCCCATCATTATAACCTACCACCACCCACCCATCACCTTCCTCAGTCACAATTACTACCACCACCCACCATTATTAACTATCACCACCACCATCCTCAATAATAATCGCCACCACTACCATTCACTACTAGCTACTAGCAGGAATCACCATCATCAACCAAAACTACCACCAACCACCGCCTATAGTCGGCATTCACTTGTTAGCCATCACCACCAACAACTATCATATTTTAAAAAAATATATATTTTATTGATGGAATATTAGATTAGTTAGTATTTCATTTGAATTTTATGTTTATTAATTTTCAAATAAAGATAAATTTTATGCATTCTGATGTTAAAAATCAAACAGTCTTAATTATTTAGTATTCAGATCTTAATACACATCTTAATATATTCAGATGTGTATCCAGATTCAGATGTCTTAATCTTAATGCACATCTTGATATTAAAATGTGTATTCAAATTCAGACGTATTAATCTTTAAAAAAATAAATAAGGCCTAAAGGTACAAACATTTTACGTTTGTTATTTATCGAATAAATTTTTTTCTTTTTTGCTTGATACAAAATTTAGTGGCTCGATTAATCAAAATTTTTGCATAGTGTTCAATAAATTAGTTTGATGTGTAAATGTATGATGAGAGGAGTAATTAATGTGGGGACAGAAGTTCGTGACAAAAAATGGGGACCTTATAATTATTACTAATATATTGTGTAAGATTTGGTGACTTATAAGGACCACACAAGTGACATTATACTGCAAGTCGGTTTTGTCAAGAACGGCAAGCGCCACTATTTCTCGACTCAGCTTGCATTGTTTACTTGGTGGGCATCAGTAAATTGACAGTAACGGCTCTAATGGGTGGCCTTAATAAGGTGATGGTGAAAACGACATCGAAGTATGTAAAAATTTATTTGTATCAAAACGTTTCTATTAAATTAACCAATAAATGCATATCATATTCTTGCATATAGATTTTTCTTACATAATTATAATTAATTAATTAAGTCAATTAGTGTATATGATTTGATACGGGGCAGAGCTAGAGTATGAGTTACGTGTTCGAATTTATTAGTTTTGGTTCAAATTTAATATTTGTATTAAAAATTTATTAATTATATATAATTATTGATTTAAAATATAATAACTTAAAATAATTAAAATTTTGATTATTTAAACTTGAAATTCTAACTCCGTCTCTAATCGAGTATAAAACACTCTGATCTGATGTGTATATCTATTAAAGCGCCAGTGAGCCCGCCACACACATGCCTTGCCCTAAAGGACAAAGTTTTCGGTATTGGTCGGCCACTTAACGGAAAACGTTAAAGTATGGCGGCGCAGTCAGATTTGTTGCTTCCCGCGAATATATTTTCTGTGTTGTCAAGTTTTATGTAAGACAACAGGAACAAATAAAATTCAGACTACGAGGGTGTTTGACTAAGTTTATAAGTATTTTTTTGGTTTATTTATGCGTTTGGTAAACACGCAAAATACTTATAAGTTAAAATCATGCATAAGTCATAAGCTGATCATTCCAACTTATGGCTTTTTAGCTTATAAGCACTTTTAGTTTGACCATCATTTTTACTAGTTTATCCTTAATAATAGTTTTTATTTCACAAAATACTTTTCCCAAAATGAATTTCTTTACTTTGTCTTCGTTCCATATTCGTTATTAATTTTCTTTTTACAAAAAAAAATTAATTTATAATCTTTTGAAAAAAATTCAAGGGTATTTTAGTTATTTTAGCAAAAGAATAGCTTGTCAGCACTTTTTAATCAAACACATCAAGTGCTTATTATCAGTTTCAGCACTTCTATCCAAACACGTAAATGCTTATTTTAAAAATCAGTTTCAGCACTTAAAAAACTTTTCAACACTTCAAGCTTATCAGCTATTTACAATCAGTTAATCCAAACGGACTCTATTTGGTTGAACACAATTAAATTGATGGAATTGATAAAATATAAATCTAACTAAGGGTGTGTTAATTTGGTATGAAGGTGGAAAATATTTTCCTAGAAAATGAGTGATTTTATCACTTATTTTTCTTTGTTTGGTTGATGAATGAAAAACTTTTCCCGAAAAATATTTTCTAGTGTTTGGTTTGAAAGTAGAAAATATTTTTTTAGGAAAATATATTTTCATGTTACTCTCCTCACCCTCTATTCCCCAAGTCCCCATGTTTCCTTGCTTACCCCTCCCCTTCTCTCCTCCCTCCAAATACCCAACGTTTTCAGGATTTTATTTTCTTCAAGAATTTAATTATTTTTCTAAAAATTCACACTAACCCAAAGGAACTAATTATGTGTTACTTTACCTTTTTACGCAAAAATAACGTTAAAATTTGTGCTCCATAACTAAAAAGAAAATACTCTTTCTTGATTGAAAAAGAAAGAACTCTTTCTACACATGAAAATAAAGTATTCATTTTATTGAAATAAAAGAAAATAATTTTTTTACATCATGAAAAGAAAATACTCATTTTGTTGAAATGAAAAAAAATACTTATTTTATATCATGAAAAAAATACTTTTTTTGTTGAACGAAAGAAAATACTTTTTCTATGAATAGAAAGTACTTTTTTGTTGAAATGAAAAAAATGCTTTTTTATATCATGTAAAAAAAAATACTCATTTGTTGAAATGTAATTTTTTTTAATCTATAACATGAAAAGAAAGTAGTATTAAAAATATTTTTATTTAGGGTGGGGATGAGGGTGGGGGTGGGTAGGCATGGGTTGGGGTTGGGGTTGGGATTGGGTGTGTGGGTGTGGGGGTGTGTGGATGGGGGTGGGTTGGTGGGGATGAAGAATAGGGTATGGAAGGTTGAGAAGGAGTTTTGGTAAATGTTTTCCCTTTCTCTTGATAAGGAAAACATTTTCCTCCAATTGGAGGAAAATGCTTTCCAGAATATTTAAGGTAACCAAACATGGGAAAATTGAAAAATATTTTTCGAAAAATGTTTTCCTTCATACCAAACAAGAAAACTTAAATTTTGAACTGATAGAAGCATAAATTTATTATTAAGATAAATAATAATATTGGAATTATTATCCGGTTGTTAATAGTGTAGAGATTTTATGCAATGATTAATTACTTTAATGTTACTCGATGTTTTGTATATCTGGAAAAAGTTTACATAATCACCAATATAACTTATGCAAGTATTAGTAATGTGAACTTCACACCTTCAATCCGACACGGCCTAAGTTTTACTGAAATTATTTTTTCTAATATATACTCCATTACTTATGTGGAATTCTATATTCAAAATCTTTTAATATTGTCAACCAAACAATTCCTAATTTTAAAGGTAATTACATGTAATTTTTTATAATAATAATGGATGGATAACTTGAAATTAATTGTAATATTTATTTCCACATCCAGAACTATAGACTTTTGATCACTAATTTGTAAGTCTATATTCTTCAATTCAAAGGATGCATTAACATGCAACAACGTGACTTGTCAACATCCAAATGTTAAACCACTTTCAATCTAATAGTTGCAATAAGAAGTCAGCCACAGATAAATAGTGACGAAAATTATCACTAACCAAACCTACTTTAAGATTGATCCCACTTTGCTTTCCCCCTTACATAGCCGTCAAAAGAAATTGTGTCAGGTAATTGAACTTTTATACATGTAGAAAATTTAGTTTTAAAATCTAATAATCCTTACTCTCCAAGGATTGCCTATAATATATTTGAATTGCGGAGTAGCATTGCGGCACCACATTTATTTGAATTCAGTATTGTCAATGGAAATACAATTTTATATGTGAAAATCTATTGAAATCGTTGCAAATAGTATATATAAACTCATACTTTTAAAAATACATTAAATATAATGCTGAAATTTAAAATAATTAAACTCATAAAATTTAAATTATAGATTCATGTACATCCTCGAGCCTTCTCACCAAGTAGTTGTGTTCACCTAGGACATCATCGGAATCTGCTTTTGTGAGAAAGATTCAAAATGATAGGTTGACTTGTCCTTAAATAGGTGTAATGGTTGTAAGTAGCACGTCCACACTACTGAAAAATTGGTCTACGGTAACGGTTGCAAAACCGTTCCCATAGACTGCCAAACCGTTGCCATAGGGATATTGGGACGGCTTAAAGACCGTCACATCAGCCGGCGTATCCATAGGCCTACTGGAACGGTTCTTGCAACGGTTTGCATCGCCGTGACAATAGATACGTCTATTGCAACGGTTTTTCCTTTCTCTATTGGAACGGTTATTTTTTTCAATTGGAACAGTTTAAAACCGTTACTGTATTGTTTATACAACGGTTTTTAACCGTTACCATTTTATTTAAATAAACACTTATGTAAGCTATTGCTACGGTTATGTGGGATATAGGCACGGTTTCTTTAGGCTATCGTAACGGTTATATTTGTATTTGGTACAATTTATGGGACCTATTGCAACGGTTTACATTGTCTACTAGAACGCCATTTGTGTCCTATTGCAACGGTTCTAGTAGGCTATTGTATCAGTTCAGTTAAAACCAAAATATAGCACATGTTATAAATAAATATTTATACATATAATAAATTATAATAACACAAAAATTTAAATACATCATAAAATGAAACTATTAATAATACAAAATTATCCATAAAGCAAATGTTCTACCCCATGAGTGCATAAGTTTAGTACATTTCAAGAGAGTAAATAAGTTTAAAAAATGTTGGTAACAAAAGATTCCTAGAACATTCATCTATAACAATACAAAATTCATTTCAAGTAAGGTCTAGTTCTTCATCGTCTTCATCATCCATTTCTTGATCTACTCCACCTACACAAGAGGATAAGTAAAGTTATTACCAAAATGAACCTTGCGCAGATAAGTAAATAACTAAATACAAAAGAAGTGAACCAAGCAGAGTCTCAAAATCTATGTTCATATAAACCAATCTGTGAGGGGAAACCCCCACACACAACTTCAGAGCATGCATTCATGTTATGCACACATGTAATGGATAGCACATGGTGGATGCTAAAGCAGGAGAAAAAATTTTAGCAGGCTGGTCTTCAGCAAGAAAAAGCAGAAGAATCTGGGGCTTTGAATATCGGGCAAGTCATTCCTAAGACCACTGGAGTGTTGGATATGAAATCTGGCCAAGTTACCTTTGCACACATCCTTATGAAAGTGGAATTCAAGCATGAGATTATAAAATAATAGTAAAGTGGTTACAATTATAATGAAATACTTCCCACCAATAGAGAAATTATGTCAAGCACAAGACAAAAGATCTTGATTACATTCTGAGGAATACACCAAATTATAGTGGTAAGGCTGAACAAACACCAAACTGAAAGACTGAACTCATTAAACATGTAACCGCGAGTTACTGAGTGAAATGGGAATATCATTGAACATCTATGTTACACTGACTCGAGTATTGGTATGTATCCGGGTATAGGTTACAGGTGAGTATACAACACCTACATGTCCAAATATTAAGAAGTCTTAGTGTATATTTAAGGATCTGCCAAGTACCCATACCCATGTGATATCTGCTCAAAACGGGTAGGTATTTCGTTTATAATATAGTGAATGAAAGTTGAAGATGAAGAACACAAAAATATAGATAAAAGAATATTTTCTGCGATAGAAAGAAGCACCTTTGGATACAGCGTCTACCTGAACAAAATGGACAAGTTCAACCTCGAAATGGACTTCGTCAACTCCTTCTACCACAGGCATTAGAGGTGATTCTGTAAATATTGACTTTTAACGTAAATCACTGCTTTCTCTCCACGTGACATGGTCCCCGTTCCCAGTTCGAGACCTTTGGGTACCTAAAGTTGGTGAAAATAGAATCCAAGATTAGATAATAGATCTTTTGTCACAAACCAAAATCACATTTTATTTAATACCACGAAAGCCATGGAAAAGTAAGCTGGGAAGTTATAGATTTAGCCAAGCCTCACCTTCAACCAGAGATCTATCCCTTCACCACTAACAAAGAAAGTAACAATACCCTCTCAGTTATCAAAGTAATTCAAAATCCTATCTCTTCCATGGATGAGGAAGGCTCTTTCAGTTCCACTCAGGCTACTACTCCTTGAGGCATGCGATTTCGGAAGGTCTCTCGTTGTTAACAGTGTCATATGATAGTTAGTTCGAGCAGATAGGCAGTACGATAATTTCACTATATCAACACTATCTTCAAATCTTTTCCATCTTCTTCTTTAATACTGTACATTTGTGGTTATACAGTGAAAGTTTAACGACGTATTGATTAGTAAACTAAAATTGAACCACAGATACCCTCTCCCCAAGATCAACTATATGTGACTTCCGCGAATCTGGAAAAGTTTTTCCAAAATTGAGAGCTTGAAACATCATCAGGCAGCAATATATGCTGGTACCTTTTTTTTAATCCTTTATGCTATTTTTTCCTCATTCACTTTTCGAAATACTATCCCACTTTATTTAGATCCTGAGATTTAAGTCTATTTCTTTTTTATTTTCTTTCCTTGGAAAAATCACTGCTTGGTAGAAACAGATTTGTTGATATTCTATAGAATCAAATCAAAGTATAGGAAACGGTCTCCATATGTGCATGCTCAACGTAGATAGTCCATCTTGGATAAAAGAAAAGAACCAATAGAGAGCTATAAGACATAGTTAATGGAAGATAGTCTCAACGGAAACTAAGTGTTTAAGTATCAAAACCAGCTCCATTCTACCACATTATTGAGAATAAAGAGATAACAATGAAAACTACGCCTTAGTTCCAAACAAAATTGGGATCAGCGAATATTATACGACAAAGACAATATCTCAAAAAAATAAATTAGAAATATACTAATACATCAAAAGCAAAAGAAAAGTTGTGCATGTACTTGTATGAAGAAGTAAGGTTATTGCATTGACCTTTTAATAAATTTTTTGCTCGTGTTTTCCTGAATGATTAAAAAAGACATTGATAGTGACAGTGCTGCTGCAATTTCAGAACGGGCTCCACGAAGTCAATAAATCTACCTTCAATTATAATCCAATCACCCAATAATATAAATTAGATATTTAAAGAAAAGATGTAGAAGTTGGTTCACCATATATGAGGCTCAATGTGAGACCTTTTATTATACTTAGTAACAATTGCATCAATCATGGCAATAAAAAAGATGATTGTAGCGTTTGATCACCACTATCTTAGTAAATAATTAATGGAGATGCAAGTTATATAATTTTGCACTCCATTTTCAATGCGCTTAATCACAGAAAAACTTGATTCTTTTTACAGTTTGACTTTCAAGCAAAAATTTTGGCTCGCCCACGATTTAATATTAGCTACACAATCAAATTCAAGAAAAATTAATGTAATAAACAGAGAAAATATATTTCTTCTGAATGATAAATTTCAGTCACAACTGATCATCAGCTAGAGCAGAGCGCATCAATCTCTTCCAATATTGGCAGAAACTGATAAAATGGTCACGCTACTTTGCAAATTTTACTTCCCCATAAATTCCAAAAAGCAATAGAGCAAAATGCACAAACAACTAAATTCAATGTTTAAAGACAGAAGGCTGCAATTATAAGAGAAATTGTCATATATCTACAATTGACTTGCATGCAATTCCGGGGAATCTCTAGAAAATAATTAACACCCACAATAGTTAATGATTAAAAGGCTCACCTTACACTTTTGTCTCAGAGAATCTCTGCAGCACCGTGTCATCGGACGAACTCAAAATATCAGGAATAACATCACCAGAAGTTTTTCATATCTAGTTATGGAATTTCAATGACTTAGTGTCAAAGGAGTCGGCTTTCTTGGTCTTTGAGTCAGCAGAACTAAACTAATAAGAAATAAGAAAGAGAAAAAACTTAAATGAAATTGATAGAGACAACCAAGAAAGATGAAGTAGAGGAATGAGAGAAACAAATGAAAATTCAATGAAATGCAACAATATGTTGTTACCATGTCGATCATGGTAACTACATACTTCCAGAATCCACCCGTAGAAGCTCGAAATACAATGCATTGTTACTTCACCCGGAAATAATCAAAACTTTCGATCCTGAATTAGATCTTTATACCAACGCGTTTAATCCCAATATGACGTTCAATTCTTTGGTCCAACTCTGAGGTAAAACTTTGATGGAATGCTCAAAAGCTTAAGTTCAAACCCTAGGTCAAATTACCAAATTGCTAGGTAATTGAAATTAGTTACAATTAGTGACATGCACGAGCAATTTCTTGCTAGAAATTTCATTCAGAAGAATATAAATTATTATATACCCAACAACTCAAATTACCAACAAAGGAACTGGAACAAACTAATTTTTTTATCAAAACAGAGAGTTCAATCCAGATAATAATTAGAACAAAGATAGATAAACATTGAAATAGTGAGACCCATATTCTAATTACTGATAAAAAAGTGCAAGAACCAAAGAAAGATTGCAGAAAACACTCACCAAAGCGAAAGCTTCACTGAAAGAGTGAAGAGTAGAAAGAGGAGAGGAAATGTGAAAATGGGAATGGAACGAAAATGAGAGAGAATACTTCTATATGTGTTTCTATGAAAATTTGCGTAATTATAAACCCTAATTATAAGCATAATTTCAGGTATACCCTTGTTCGTATACCCTTGTTCGTCCCCCCAAGTCCCGTTTCTATATTATAGTAATATGAAATAGGAAGTAAATATGTGCACCTTTTCCTGAGTACCAATCTTTTGCAATTCTGTTCGAGTAGAACACAAAAAAGATACAAACGATTGGCCTTCTCATAACCAAAACAGATCCAAAAAAAGAGCGTTGAGTATCAAAACATAATAAAAGTCGGATCTAAGAAGAGAACCAACTGTAGCATAATTCTAATTAGATTAGATCTAAGAAAAGGTATGAACATATACCAAGCTTTTGCAATTTTGTTCTAGTAGACTTCTTGCTTGCCCGTAAAATGTAAATTGCACTGAAGTTAAAATCTGCGCCACTTTTCCAAATTAATAAGAAAATGCATAAAACACAATCAACCAAACAAATCATGCCTCAATCCCAATCAGTTCGACTCAGCCATACAAATCTCATATATTCATTCTCGCTTTATTCAGACCTGTTTCGTTCCAACACTAAGTAATTTGTTTCTTACAACAACTAGGGCTTTCTTACACTAATTGGGGTTTTGGGCTTTGGGAACTCTAAGGTTTGATGATTATGGTGGTCTAATGAAGAGGTATTAGTTGAAACTTGGCCATTAATCTTAGATGAAAAAGAAAAGAGGTCAGAGAGGCGCGATTTTGGGTTGTATCAATGAGGGAGCTCTGGTGATGATGAGGGAGTTTGGATACTGGGGAGCTACGTTTGGGACTTTGGGTGTATCGATATTGGGGAGCTAATTTTTAATTATTGTTAAAAATTAAAAAAAAAATATGACAGGTCACTAATTAGCTTGGCGGGCCACTAAAAATTTCAGCGGAAAAACGAGAGGGAATTGAATACCCGTCCCCATAGCAATTTTTTCCCAGAACCATTGCTATATACAAGTCTATTGGAACGGTTAACAAAACCGTTGCGACACAAAACTCTATGGCAACGGTTTTTGTTACATTGGCAACGGTTTGATATCTAAAGTGTGCTGGTACCTCCCAAATTCTATTGTAACGGTTTGTAACGGTTTGAACCGTTACTATATCACCTCTATGGCAACGGTTTGTGAACTGTTACCAAAAAAAGTGTTCCCATAGGCCTATTTTCTGGTAGTGGCCAACAACTCCATTAGTTCCATTCCCTTACAAGAGCTCATGTGTGGCATATTATTGAACCTCTGGAGCTCAAGCATTTTTCATGATTTATTTATACATAATTATAAGTTATGGAATCACAACAAATTGACATGATTCTTTATGGATTCCTCGTAACACCGGCTCTAATGTATTTCACCTGTCACACAGTTACCTGATTTGGCGGAAAGAATCTTTCTTGCTATTGGATATATGTTGTTAGTTTGAGTACCCTTAAGAATTATTAAAGAACTTGGTTCTTTATCGTACTCTTTAAACATGAAGTAAAATAAGCAGTAAAGTAAGAACAACGATTTTTAAGTAGAAAATCACCCGGCTTAAAAGGTTCAAAAATTACGACCTACTGCGTAGGATTTTCAACTTCAACTCCACTAGAACAATGAGCCAAAAAGTATCGATTACAAGACTGTAACTCAATACTCTCCAGTACCCCAACTACGACTATTTGATTTACACGTTACTCTAACATGTAAAGCAAACACTCATTCCAATTCACTAATTGTTTGTGACACTTTGATTACAACTCGATTTCCTAAAGCACATTCACTAGACTGACTCAAGAAGAACACAACACTGGTACTCGACTAGAGTGTGTAAAATATAGTTCTTCAGTTGATGTGTAAATGGATGTGTTCAGCAGTCTAGATGGATAGTATTTAAATACCTGGACTCCAAGATCTTCTAGGAGTCCTATTCGTAGTTAGCTTCTCATTTGATAGGACTCATACTGTTCCAATGACTCCACCAGTCTTTGTCTCTCAGTTATTTATGTGTATCTTCTTGCGCAACAACCCTTATCGTGTGAAGCAGCCTTCTTCCACCAAACTCGGACTTGGGTAACATTGAGATAAAGTTACTGTCTTGCACAAACGTACAATCATCAGCCGTGATGAGCCGGTCCTTCACCCTGAGGAGATGGTTCTTGGAGCAGTTAAGCAACTATATGAGGACCTGGTTCTTCGAATATTTCATCAGAACAAATTTGTTAATCATTAAAATTTCAATACTCAACAAATTCCCCCTTTTTGATGATGACAAATTTTGTACATACTAGAACCAGGTAATTATACCAAATCATGATCAACAGGCACATCAGACCACAGACAGACATACCCACACCAACATACACAACATACCCAACTCTATATTCCCCCTTTTGGCATCATCAAAAAATAACAAAAGAAGTTAGACATATTACACACAGTTAATGCAAGATTCAAGGCCATACAGGCTACAACACAAGCTCAAGAATTATCAAAGCAAACGGACTAAGCTGATGATCTAACTAAGTACGAAGCATTAAAACATTAGAAGAGAAGTCTATTAGCAGTGCCAACATAAGCCCAGGTCCTTGTCTTAAACCATTAGAACAAAATAAACTAAACCTGCTGCAACATACTCAGACTAGAACAGAAAAAATAGAAACTAAAACATCATTGGGATAACAAAAGAGACTAAGGACATTGGGGAAGGAACATGGTCATGGGTGAGAGGTAGAGGGGGTCAATGCTTTCACAAGGGTGACAATCTGTTGGGCATGAGCTTCCATATCCCTTCTGAGCCCTTCCCTAAGCTATCTGGTTTCTTTCCTCAACTCATCATTGTCTTCTGGAAGCTTGGCATTCTCCTCAACTGCCAACTCCAGCCTCTTAGTGAGCTCTGCTGCCCTGTTGCTTCCAGTAGAATAGCAGAACCTGCTAGTCCTCTAGCCTTGATCTCCTCATAGCCACACTGCTTGAGGGTAACAACACCCAAAACATCATTGTGATCTTACTTAAGCTCAGGAAAGGCACTGTTGAGCTTGTCAAACAGCTCAGTCAACATGAAGTCATAAGGCATAGCATGCTTAGGCTTGGAAGTGTCTGCAGCTCTTATCATACGCTGAATCATCAGGCTAGGGAGATTGATAGCTCTACCAATGTCAAGTAGTTCCATCACAACCATGTCCAATAGGGTAGCCTGATGCCTTCTCTTAGACTTCTGCAGAATGCATGAATTTACAAAGTGAAACAACGGCTTATGGAAGGGGGTTATATTAGTCTTGTACACCTTCTGCGGAGCATTCAGTTCAAACTTTTGAGAGAACTTCCTTGTGACCACAATTCCTGTATCCACATTATTATCTATGGCTGGAAACTTTTTCTTCAAGTAATTGTCAAAACCTAAAGAAGAAATATTCATAAGCATCCCCAGCTCCTCATCATCGAACTCCATCTCAAACCCCTTACCTTACTCTTTACCACCTTTCCATCAAACTGGAAGTTTGCATAGAACTCTACCATAATAGGCACACACATAGAGGAGGGAAAGCCTTGATAAACATGTGTTTCCATCCCTGTAGCTCAAGTTTTTCAACCAGCTGAGCCATCTTTTTTTCATCAGCATTTGCAAGAATCTTCCCATTAAGCACTTTTTGTTCCTAAACTTAGTGAGTTTATCAACCACAGCTGGCACACTCTTTCTCTTATTTCCTCTACTGGCCCTTGCAGATGGGGTAGCAGGTTTTGTAGCTTTGACTACCTTTCTCTTTTGTGTAGATGACTTTTCTAGCAGAGCAGAATTAGACTCATCTTCTCCATCCAACTCAACAACTAAAACTTGCTTCCTTGGCTTCTTGACACCTCTGGACTCCTTAATGATTTGTTCATCAATAGCCTTTCTTTTACTCCTTGTGAGAGGAGTCTTGATAGGAGGAGCCACTTCTTTCCTTGTAGGGACAACATACTTTGTTGCTTTCATAGGAGTTTTCCTAGGTTTCTTCCCTACTTCAGACAAGGGCACGCTATCTTCATCACTACTGACCTCCTCATCTCTAGTAAAAAGAGTTAACAAGGGCCTAGGTTCTTCAGTCCTTTTCTCTCCACTTACTTCTTCTGAAGGGGCTATGATAGTGGTCCCAATAGTCATAGAGCCTTCATATTTCCCACTCATATAATCATTCTCTTCCTCACTTTCTTCATTCTCTCCTTCACTCTCAACCTTTTCTTGATCCTCACCTTCACTCTCAAAATCACCCTGTTCTTCATTGTTCTTTTCTTCTTCTGCAGAATCATCCACTTGTTCATCTATCCTATCTTCTGTCTCACTCTCCTTCTCTTCACCAGAATCTCCATCATTCTCACTCTTTTTCTCTTCATTAGCAATGTCTTGAGTAGGATGTCCTTCATGGCTGCCTATTACCCCGTCTTCTTTTTCACCCCTATTATCATCCTCATCCTCTGTCTAGCTGAAAGAAAGACCATCATATGCCTCCTTTTGTATTGGTTCTTTACTGCCTTCCCCTCAAGCATAGGCATAACAGTAGTGGTATCTACCCCTTTCTCCAGAGTTGCTACATTCTTTTATACAGTGGGTTCCTCCACTTGTGGGTGGGACAGTATCTAAGGGTGCAACATCTATAGCAAATACCAGAATATTTAATTTTGAAAGAGGGAGTTTTACCTGACTTATAGTAAATGGCACAGATTCCCCCTGAACCACAACTTCCTTAACAATTGTGTCGACATTAGCAGCAGCATCAGGCACTACCTTGTCACTCTTGACAGATATTCTTGGAGTAGCCTTGATCTTGGTTGACTTAGAGGTGTTTTTTTGAAGTAGGCACAGATGCATGGGTGGTTGGTATTGTAAGTAAAGGCTCACTGGAGGTGGGGATGGTGAGAGCAACAGGAATAAGGGATGATGGTGTAGGTACAGTATAATACATTGATGGAGAAGGAGCAGGTGTGGGTGCAGGTTCACTTGAAGGTTTGACAGTTTTCTTTGATTTGGGCTTCATCTTCTTGGATTTGGCTTCAATCTTGGATGATGATTTTGCTTTAGAAATGGCGATAAGAGAGGAAAATTGATGAAAGGAAAGGGGGAATTGTTTCTTGATTCTTGCTTAGGGTTTGAGAGAAACATTAATGTTTGAGAAACTGATCATAAGGGGATTCGTTACTCCTGATTTGATTGGAATAGAGAAAGAGTGACCAAATTTGAGTTCTAGCGGGACTCTAATAACAGTTACTTTGGTGTTAGGATTTCAGGAGTAATAAAACTCTAATTGCTCTAGGATTCCCCCTTACTCTTTGACTAGATGGCAACTGGAAGTGATGCTGACAAGATTAGAAAGTCTGAGCATAATAGTAATTTAGGATATTAAGTCCTAGTAAATTAAGACAAGATAGTACGTACCTAAGTCAAAGAGCCAACTCCTTAGTAACTCTTACTCATTTCTGCAATAAAGCTTCAACACTAAAGGTTAGTATCATACAACATAGTTATCAACTAGATTTTTCTAGGCGAGTGTGTGTGCTTAATACAAGCACAAGACGGAATCAAACACATTGTACTTGACTATCTACATCTAATTATACCTTTTCTATCCAATAATTGGGGTGTATCTAGTTGGAAGAATTGATTAGACCCAATTCCAGTCTGTTCCTTTCAAAGTGGTCACTACTCAGAGCTTTAGTAAAGATATTTACAATTTGGTCTTCAGTTTTATAGAAGTTAATTGAGATGTTCCCTTTTTCAATATTGTCTCTGAGAAAGCGATGTCTTATGTCGATGTGCTTGGTTCTCTTGTGTTGACATGGATTTTTAGCAATGTTTATGTTATTAGTGTTGTCACAGAAAATAGGAACACAATCAACAAAAATACCATAGTCCTTTAGCTATTGTCTTATCCACAACAACTGAGCACAGCAAGATGCTGCTGCCACATATTCAGCCTCAACTGTGGATAAAACCACTGAGTTCTGCTTCTTTGTTCCCCAAGACACCAGACAAGAACCTAGAAAATGTGTTGTTCCTGAAATGCTTTTCCTATCAACATGAAAACCTACATAGTCAGCATCAGCATAACCAACTAGATCAAAGATATACCCTCTAGGATACCACAAGCACAGATCAGGAGTCCCTTTAAGATATCTAAGTATCCTCTTGACAGCCTTCAGATGAGACTCTTTTGGATTTGCCTGAAATCTTGTACACAATCCTACACTAAATACAATACAGGCCTTCTTGCTGTGAGATACGACAATGACCGAGTCATTCCTCTATATAGCTTCTGTTCAACACTTTTCCCTTCTTCATCAAGTTCCAGCTTTGTTGTAATGGAAATGAGAGTGTCTATTGACTTGAAGGAGTCCATGTTGAATTTCTTCAGCAGTTCCTTGATATATTTTTGATGATGTATCATGGTTTCAGTAAGTGTTTGCTTGATTTGCAACCCCAGGAAGAAATTCAATTCACCCATCATGCTCATTACAACTTATCCCCCATCATCTCGGCAAATTCCTTGTACATTACTTCATTAGTAGCTCCAAAGATAATGTCATCCACATATGCTTGTACAATCAGAACATTCTTGCCTTTGCTCCTCAGAAACAGAGTGTTGTCCACCTTTCCTCTAACAAAGTTGTTAGTTAAGATAAATTTTCAGAGTCTTTCATACTAAGCTCTTGGAGCCTGTTTCAGTCCATACAGGGCTTTGTCTAACTTTAACAGATAGTCAAGAAGTTCTTCACTCTCAAACCTAGGAGGTTGTTTAACAAACACTTCCTCCTTAAGATAACCGTAGAATGCACTTTTTACATCCATCTGATACAAGGTGAACTCTATGTGTGCAGCAAAAGCTATTAGCATTCTTATAGCTTCCATCCTGGCTATAGATGCAAATGTCTCATCATAGTCAATGCCTTCTTCATCGTTGTATCCCTGAGCTACCGGTGTGGCCTTGTTCATTGTGATATTACCTTTCCAGCTTGTTTCTGAACACCTTTGGTACCTATGACAATTCTGTTCTTGGGTCTTTGTACCAAGTGCCAGACCTTGCTTCTTTCAAACTATTTAAGCTCCTCTTGTATGGCTATAATCCAATCTGGATCTTTTAGAGCTTCCTTGATGTTCTTAGGTTCAACACGTGAGAGGAATGCTGTGAGTTCACATAGATTTCTCAGAGATGACCTGGTTTGCACTCCTGCATTAGGATCAACGATGATGTTCTCAAGAGGATGTGAACTTGGATGTTTCCATGGCCTAATCTTACTCCCAGAGATTTTTCTCCCAAGGAGTGACCCAAAGGAACAGTTTCAGTAGATATAGCTTCACCAGTCTGATTAGCAGTCAGAGTAGTTCCCTCTTCTTCTTGTTCCTCATGATCACTATCAACTTCCTTGTGATCTCCGGATCCATCTTCAGGTTGAGGTTCAGGTTCCTTAGGAGCTCCTTCACTAGTGAGTCATATGTCATAATCTTCATCCTACAGACCTTTCTCATCCAAATTGTTAGATTCATAAAAAATAACATGAACATTTTCTTCTACACACATAGTTCTTTTATTAAAATTTTTATAGGTCTTACTATGTTGAGAGTAACCCAAGAAAATTCCCTGATCACTTCTGTCATCAAACTTACTTAGAACTTATTTGCCATTATTGTGCACAAAACATTTGCACTCAAATGCTCTTAGGTGAGTGATGTTGGGCTATCTCCCTCGAAGTAACTCATAGGGAATTTTCTCAAGAATAGGTCTGACCATGCACCTATTTAGCAAGTAACATGTGGTATTAACTTCCTGAGCCCAGAAACTCTTAGTCAATTTATTAGCAATCAATATGGTCCTCCCCATGTCTTCTAGAGATCTATTATTTCTTTCTATAACACCATTTTGTTGTGGAGTTCTAGGTGCAGAGAAATTATGATCAATGCCATGTGTGTTACCGAACTCAAGGAATTTGGAATTTTCAATTCCATGGTCTGTTCTTATACTTAATACATTACAACCCAGATTCTGTTGGATCATTCTGACAAACACACAGAAAACATCAAAATTTTCATCTTAAGATCCCAAAAACAGAGTCCATGTATACCTGGAAAAGTCACCTACAATGACAAAAACATACTTTTTACCTCATCTGCTCCTCAATCTCATTGGTCCACATAGTCCATGTGAAGGAGTTCCAGAGGTTTAGAGGTGTTGACAACCTTTATAGATTTAAAAGGTGATCTTACATGTTTCCCTCTAGCACAAGCATCACAAACATTGTTTGAGGAGAACTCAACTTTTGGTAGGCCAAGGACCACGTCCTTTGCTGTCAACTTGTTGAGTTGAGAATAGGGCTGCTTATCGGGCGGATCGGGCGATTATTTACTCTTAACGATTCAACTTATCGGTTATCGGCTTTTAAATATATTAATCTACTAGCCACCCATCAAATGGATTATTATAGGTTTAGCTATTATCGGGCGGTTTAGCAGCCTATTTGAATTTATATTATAGAGGGATATTTTTGTCCTTCGTGTTACTAGTAAATACCAGCAAAAAGCCAGTTTACTTTTCATGTTATAAATTTCCACCATTTTTCACCGTTACCTTCAATGGTACCAGTGCCAGTGAAAGTCATATTATCAAGTCGGTAAAACACAAGCCTTTGCTTGTTACTATCTTCATTTGGCCAACAATCTGGTCCATTTGGTGGCATTATGATCCCATTTACCTATATATTTATTACATGCAAAGAAGGAGATTGTTGGCATGTTATAAGTTTGAGCAACAGAAAAAATAGAAATTCTTCAACAATAATACAGTCTACACATTCTTTAGCTAACATAATAGTTAACACTTCCTAACATGGCAATTACATCCGTCAAAATGAATCTAGAATACAACTAGAGATAAAATGGAAATGTAAATATAAAATCTAGAACAATTGGAGACATCCAAAATACAACTATTGCAGCTAATAGTGCTTCAATTTCTGCAGCTTCAATGTTCAAACAACTTGCAAAGATGAGAGGAGGAATGAGTTGAGGAGCAGCAGATTCAACTGATGTAGCAGCAGATTCAGCCAGGAGCTGCAAATTTCTTGACAACAATAAGCAGATTCAGTCAGGAGCAACAATAAGCAGATTCAAGCTTATGTTCTTGACCAACAGAAGGAACAACAATAGACAACAAAAGCCTACAATTAGAGCAACAGAAAAAGAGCACTATTACCTCATCAAGAAGGGACAGAACAGAGCCACAAAAACTTGAGGAAATGCAAAATGTGGACATGCATTATAAAAATGATATGTGGGACAATATAATCCTTTTTTCTTAACTTAAATGTCAGGCATTCTATTTTAGAATATCCCAACATTGTGTCTGCCTTATTAATATGGTCTTTGAAGTTTTCTCCATACTAATGTTAACTTAATCTTTATTGTTCGACTCCACAACTTGTAAATACAGATGAATCGGGTTATCCAGATTTGGGACGAAGAGAAAGTATTTTGTTGTAGTAATAGGAAAGCTAGTTATACCAGCAGCATAACAATCCTAGAACTTGGAACTAAGAGCTAACACACATGAGTCATGCGATAAATAAATTAACAGAATTATTAACACTATATTATAATTCGAATTCTTACTAGATATATTAACACTACACATCAATTACGGAAGGGTCTTTTCCAGCGCTAGCTAAATCTAAAGAAAAATTTTTATAATAATGAGTCATGTGATAAATATAAGCATATCCAAAACACTAATATAAAACAAATATAGTAACAATATTATTACCTTGTCCAAGATGCTCGATTTTATCAAGATCTTCCCCAACACTAATAGGTTGTTCAAGCGGCTAGGTTGTTGTTGTTATGTTGATTGTTGCCTCAACCTTCGGAGAGTAGAGAGTCTGAGAGTGAAAGGCGACATGAGAGAGAGAGGAGAGAGGGATGGGTTCTAAGATCTGAGGGAAATTAGAATTTAAGAATTTACATTCTAGGGTTTCTAATAGTAGATAAGTGGAAGGGATATTTAATATACATATGGATAAAAATATGTAAATATAAAGATTCTTAACGGGTTAACGATTTATCCGATAAGAAAATTGAATAATCCGCCCTAAATCGATAATTTGTTAATAATAAAATTTCAATCTGTTCCCCACCCATTAATCTGATAACCGAAACCAATAAGCCATTAAGCCACTTTTGCGGTTCGGCTTTCAGTTTCGGTTCGGTTTTGAACATCTCTAGTTGAGAAAGACTAGCATGACCCAGTCTTCTATGCCATAACAGTAGATCATCCTCACTACACTTAAGCATGTGTGCTCACTCTAAGGAAGAGACATAATGTATATCTTGTAAACATTGTTATGTCTATTACCTTTTAACACAACTTCATCAGTATCATGCTTAGTGACATTTCAGATTTTGGAATTGAATTTTACTTCGTTTCCTTTATCACACATTTGAGATATTCTAAAAAGATTGTGTTTGAGGCCTACGGCATAATACAAATTTTCTATAACATGAGAGAGTGACTTACCGACCTTCCCAATACCTGTTATCTAGCCCTTTTTCCCATTTCTAGATGACACACTCCCTCCTTGGAAGGCTATCAGTGAGAGGAAGTTTTTCTTTTCTCCAGTCATATGTCTTGAGAATCCAATGTCTAGATGCCTGTCTTGATTGTTCCCTCTTATTTTAGCCCGTACCAAAAATCACAAGTTAGTCTTGGGAACCCAAACAAGATTGAGTCCCTTTTTATTTGAAAAAGGATGAATCAGATCTCTTATTTCCCAGAAGGGAAGTGGATTTATAACTATTTTCTTGTTAACCTTAATCCACTTAGTATGGACAAAAGGCTTGACTTTTGGTTCCTCTTCCTTCTTCACATTTTTAGCAAGACCAAAGGTGTTTTTAAACTGAGCATGAATTAAGGTAGGACAAGTATCTCTAAATTGTCCTACCTTTCCACTATGAGTGCATATTTTGTTATCAGAAATTCCTACATACTTTGGATCAAATGTGGGAACAAGTTTTCTATAACCAATTCCTAATTTGTTAATGCTGTAGTTTTCATTCATCCAATTCAGGGCATCTGAGGATCTATGCCATTTGCTTAGTCTAGAAAGTTCATAATTAGCCTTTTCTAGATTTTCTTGTAAGAATTTATTCCTACATGCAGCATCACAAAGATCATCTTTAGCCCTTTTTAATTCCTTTTCAAGCTTATCCTGCAAATCACTCATTTTTCCCTTACCATGTATATCAGGTGACTTCTCATTTTTAGAAAAAAGCTCAAGAACCTGGTTATTAAGGTCTTTGACCTGTCCTTCTAGCTCAGCTTTGTCAGATTCAAGTTCTTTGAGATCAAGTTTGACACATGAAAGATTGCTTATTACCTGATCATTTCCAGCACTCATTTTGTCCATTTCATCATCATGGTCACAATTATGGCCATCAGTTATTATTTAGACATAACACTAATGTTTTCTTTCAAGTTAGGGATACTTACCTAGTTTATTTCATCTTCAGTCTCTGAATCACTCATGGCTATCATTCCGATCACTTCTTCTTCTATTTGGCTTTCTTCAATCGCCATCAGTGCCACTTCAATGTTTTCATCTCCAAAATCAGCTTCCAAGGTCCTCCATATATCATGGGCAGAGATGCAAGAGCACACCTTGTAGAGAACATTTCTGGGCAAGCTTCTGTAGAGCAGATCCTTTGCTTTAGTATTTTTCTGGATTAGCTGACGATCTTCATCATCATATTCCTCTTCTCTCTTGTTACCTTCACCATCCATTTTGGTAGGGATGATTGGTCCATGACTGACAATTACCCATAGGTCAAAGTCAGTGGCATGAAGGAACATTTCCATACTCATCTTCCATTCATGATACTGATGTCCATCAAATATATGAGGTCTTCCAATGTGCATTCCAAGCTGTACTGGAGGCTCTGTCTCCACTGCCTGATGTTCATCAATTACAACATAGAGACTTATGGCTTCATCCTCCCTTTCTTCCTATTTATCACTTCCACTATCCTCATATGCTGCTAAAAGGCATGTTTCATTACTTCAGTGAATCCTTTACCTAGGATTTTTCCTTTGTTGGAACCATTTTCTCTCATCTTCTCCCGTTTCTCCTTTTCAGCTCGTTCTTTCCTCCACTCAATTTCCCATATTGGGCATTCCTTGACCATGTGGTCTAGCTTGCTGAACTTGTAGGACCCATCATAATTAGCTTTATCGATCTGCTTAGGCTTACCGCTGGTCTCTCTTAGATGCATTTTTGAAGTTTTTCATGAACTTCTTGAACTTAGTAAACATTTCTAGGGCAGGATCATCATTGTCAGATTCATCTTCCTCAGACGCTTTAAGGATCAAGGCATCATCCCTCTTTGGTTCTTTCTTACACAGATCTATCTTTCTCATTTCATGAGTCTTTAAGTTTACAACCAACTCATCAAGTGAGATCTTGTCCAGCTCCTTGGCTTCCTGAATAGCTGTGACTTTTGATTCCCATGAAGCTGGAAGGATCCTTAAAACTTTGCTAACCAATTCTTTTGAGGTAAATACCTTTCCAAGTGACTTCAGTTCATTAATTATTATGGTAAATCTAGTCATCATCTCCTAGATGGGCATAGACTCCTTCATGGAGAAGAGCTCAAAGTTTCTCATATGTAGTTCTATCCTTGATTTCTTTACTTGGTTTGTTCCTTCATGAGAAGTTTGGAGTGCATCCCTGATCTTCTTTGCATTAGAGTAAGCAGATATTCTGTTGTACCCATCGGGACTAAGTCCACATATAAGGATTGTCTTAGCCTTTGCATTCTTCTCCATCATTCTAAAACCTGCCGCTACAAATTCAGAGGTGTCCTTAGGAACTGTTTCATTTTGCGCATTTTGTTTAGTAGGAGTTAATGACCTTGGTTCACTATGGTCCATAGTTCATAGTCTTCAGCTGTCAGAAAATTCCATTATTACTTTTCACCAACTGTAATATTTTTCATTGAACATGGGTGGTATGGTAGTTGATTGTCCTTCATTAATTCTGGGTGGAGTACTCATTTTGCTTCCAAGATCTCTTTAGGTGTTAGCCGTGTGTGTGAGAGAACCTGCTCGGATACCAATTGTGCCCTTAAAAATTATTAAAGAACTTGGTTCTTTACCGTACTCCTTAAATGTGAAGTAAAACAAGAAGTAACGTAAGAACAATGATTTTTACGTGGAAAATTACCCGGCTCAAAAGGTTCAAAAAACACAACCTATTACGTAGGATTTTCAACTTCAACTCCACTAGAACAATGAGCCAAAACGTATCGATTACAGGACTGTAACTCAATACTCTCCAGTACTCCTACTACGACATTTGATTTACATGTTACTCTAACCTGTAAAGCAAATACTAATTCCAACTCACTAATTATTTGTGACACTTTGATTACAACTCGATTTTCTAAAATATATTTACTAGACTAACTCAAGAAGAACACAACACTGGTACTCGACTAGAGTGTGTAAAATATAGTTCTTCAGTTGATGTGTAAAAGGATGTGTTCATGAGTCTAGATAGATTATATTTAAATGCTTGGACTCCAAGATCCTCTAGGAGTTTTATGCGTAGTCAACTTCTCGTTTGATAGGACTCCTACTGTTCCAAGGACTCCACCAGTCTTGGGACTCTTGTCTTTCGCTTATTTATGCATATCTTCTTGGGCAACAACCCTTATCATGTGAAGAAGCCTTCTTCCACCAAACTCGGACCTAGATAACATTGAGATAAAGTTAATGTCTTGCACATACGTACAATCCTCAGCCACGAGGAGCTGGTGGTTCTCCCTGAGGAGCTGGTTCTTAGAGCAGTTAAGCAACTACGTTGAGGACCTGGTTCTTTGAACATTTCATCAGAACAAACTTTGTTAATCACCAAAATCTCAATACTTAACATATGTATTTCTGTGTCTTTTATGTCAAATTTTAATTGAAGTAAACCATCAAATTGAAGAGTGTTAACATGGATAAGGTTGGTCTAGTTATGTGGAGGTGCTTTGCATTTTTTAAATTTGACTAATGATTTTAAGGCTTGGTAAAGAATACAAATATAATAAACAATATTCAATGAAGTTCAGTATAGTAATGTAAATGTTTGCCATTTCTTTAAACAAATTACAATTCATTTTTCCAAATTTTGAGTATAGAAGGCATATAAGGGGGCATAGATGGGGCGTGTTGTAGGCCCAACCGTGCTCCACTGTATTCTAAAGAGAAAACTACGGAAATAAGTCATAAATAAATACTACTTACCAATAATTAGCTATTACGTTATGTTATCAGAAGTAACCAAAACAATTATCAATGATATATAAGTTTAAAAAATCTAGGCAAAAAATATTTTTTTAATGGATATAGTTGGAATTCTTAGAAAACATATAGATGAGACAATATACAAAATTTGATAAAAATTAAAATGATTTAGACTGGTTTGAGTCAAAATTCCATGTGAATGATATGCAACATTCAATAACCTAAGCAAAAAAGGTTGTTTCAATGAATATGGTTGGTATACATTAAAAACACGTGAATGAGCCAATATATAAAATTGGAGAAAGATTGAAGGTGCTTTTGGACGGGTTTAGAGTCAAAATTCTTGAAGTCAGAGTTTAAAAATACACATGTATCTACCATGTATCTCACACACATGTGTACTTAGATATATATGGGGTATACAAGAGATACACATTTGATACATATGGGATACACAAATGGTACATGGTAGATACACATTTTATTTTCTTCTATGTTTATCTTTTACTTCATATATTTAATTAAAACCACCTTAAAACATCATCAATTCATCCCAAAATTAAGATTCAAACTCCTTAAGATGTATCCAATCTATACCGTTAACAGCCACTCGAAATAAATTCTAATTTCAGAAACCCGAACTTTTGAATTCAAGCTTAAGCAAGCTTCAGTAGCTTCCAATGGGGTTTTAGTTCATCTTCTTCACTCTTCAAATTATTTCAGGTTTAAATGTTTTTTTTTTTTTATAATTCTTATTAAATAGTTTTTTCATAGTTCTTGTTAAATCTAATAGTCAAAGTTTGTTAAGTATTTGATCGAGACAAAAATTGCTTATTTTTGATAAACGAAAGGACTCAAACTGCTCAAGAATATATTTAAGGGGCCACTTGAACCTACCCCATATATAAGGGACCATAACATTATTCATCACGTATTCATTATAATATGGGGTCTAAACATAAAGCTTATCCGCTAGAAATAAAAGTTGCATTGTGCCTATACAAAGAGGATAATCCTAAAATCGCTCATGAATAACTAAGAGAGAAATTTTCAATGTTGATAACTGCCAACCTATCAGTGATATCCTTAGAAAGAAGAACAATAAGTACATTGAGACAACTAAGAAAACAAAAGTTGTTAAAGGCATGATCAAACCAAGAACTTGTGTGAATATGAGCAACCAATGGTATGTATAGAAAAGAATTTATTTAATATCTTATTCATAGAAAAAACTAATCGCTCAAGAATAAACATATCGACAAAGTAGTAAAGATTTGGTTTAGTCAAGCAAGGAAAATCATGTCATTTTGACAGATGCAATCATCACCGCCAAAGCTCTTGATTTTGCATAAAACTATAGGTATTAACACACTAGAGAAAAAACTTATTTGCCTTTAGTGGGTGCCTCTTAGGGTTCAATCAACGACATGGCATCAAGTCTTACCATTTTCGTGGTGAGGCTGAGAGTGCTTCCGTCCATGACATTCGAATTCTCTGCCCTAAGCTATAAGAAGTAATAAAACATTATACACTTAGAGATATCTTCAACCGTTAGCCCAGTTCCGGAAAATTAAATCTCAGGGGTAAACTTGGAAGTTCAAGGGTAAATCCACTTGACCTATAGAAGGTCCAGCTCGCCCAAAGATTGATTATCAAGGTTTTCATAACTTAGTTCAAGGCAAGGAGAGGCAAGAGGCAAGGAGGATAATTGAACATCGAGTTCTTCCTTTCTTCCTTTTGTGTTTTACAATTTATGATGAAATTGAATATTGTTTTGATGAACACTAGTATGAGTAGCTAAATATTTAGTCTAAGGTTTTGATAGAACCTATTGAAGGATGAACTTCTTGTTATGTTAATGTAGTTTGCCCGGTTTAATCTCTATTTGTTCAACTATGTTCTTATTGTAGTTAATTGATAGGATCCTCAATTAGTCATGCCTATTTAGTGTGCATAACTCGGGAGAGAGTGCATATTTAGGTCAATTGTTGAACAACACCACTCCCAAAGTATATGAGGGATCAATAACCGAGGGTTTAAAGGCGGGATTAGGGATAACGAAGCATTGGGTGCAATCTAAAGTGAGCTGTAATAAAAAAAGCCAGCTAGCGTAACTCGGGAGAGTGCGTCTAGTAAATTGTCGTGATTACTCGGGAGAGATTTGCGGTAATAAGAGTGCTCATGATTGATAGAGACGATTAGGCAATTCTATGTGAAACATAACCGGAAGGGATTCCGTCAATAGGGGAAATCATAACCTTAGAACCTTCTCTTAATTGATTACAACTTAATCATAGTTAGTTTTCAGTTGCTTATTTACATTTATTCTTAGTTAGTAGAAACATCCTCAATTGTTGTTCAGAAAGTTTGGGAAGTTGATTACGTAGAATTTCGTAAATCTAACGAGAGTAATTGATAGGTTAATTCCTTGTGGGTTCGACTCTGGGCTAAATACTCAGATTATATTTGCAACGTCCGCGTGTCCTTTTTATAAGGCATAGTTGGGCGTGATCATTAACCTAGTCCTTAACCAATCTTGGGAGTATAATTTTTTTACCGAAAGAAATTCCCTCCAACAATCTAAAATAAGAATTTCCATTCACTGGCTAAAACCTCCCCAAAATACAATCAAACTAAATATTGATGGAGCCTTTTGCAATGACTAACTTACATGCATGTCTAGGAGGAGCTTTTCGTAATAACAATGGTGACTGGATAATGGGATTCCACAAATCATGTTATGCAACATCTCCATTGCATGCAAAATTATTAGCACTGGAGAAAGGTCTCAAAATTGCATTGGATATGTCTTTTCTATCAATGGAAATTGAAACAGATTCTTCAGAAATGATTAAACTACTCAATGAGGACAATGCCCTAACTAATAATACGTTACTTAATTGCAGGTTATTAATGCGCCAGTTGAAGATATCAACAATCAACCATAACTTCAGGGAGGGTAATGCAGTAGCTCATCATCTAGCTAAGGAAGCAATCAATCATTTCAAGCCAGAAAGAAGTATCTACCATGCTCGTCCACCTTTTTTTTGTTGAAGCCGTTTTGGAAAAGGACGTGAATGGTGTTTGTTTTGGAACAAAACTCTTAAGTACCTCTTTTTATAATAACCTAATAGCTATAAACAATAGAAATGTCCTTAGGGACTACGTAGCTTTATGTAAGACTTTCCCAGTTTACTAGTATTAATATATGATTCGTTATCGTTCAAAAAAAAAAAAACATGCAATGCTCTAAGTAAAATATCAATTTTAGAAAATAAATTTTGTTTGTTCAAAATTTTTAAGCTTTATCTTTAGAAGGTTTTGGATTAAATCCCTGGGAGTATCATGGCATCTCTTAGAAAAAATAACCCTAGATTTAGTAGAATTTATCTTTTGCCCTGACAGTGTGCAAAAGAGACTAAGGCTATTATGTATTGAGAGGATAGATTTTTGGTTAGCTTTAGCCATAAGGGTAAGATCATCTGCAAAAAATAGATGNTCCTCAATTGTTATTCAGAAAGTTTGGGAAGTTGATTACGTAGAATTTCGTAAGTCTAACGAGAGTAATTGATAGGTTAATTCCTTGTGGGTTCGACTCTGGGCTAAATACTAAGATTATATTTGCAACGTCCGCGTGTCCTTTTTATAAGGTATAGTTGGGCGTGATCAAATTTTGGCGCCGTCGCCGGGGAATTAACGGTGTTATCAATTACAATTGAAAGAAACACCAAAATTCTTAGTGTAGTCATTGTTCTTCCTTTCATATCTTTACATTGAAATTTTAACGTTTGTTGACTTTGTTGTACAGGTGCATGCCTAGAAAGTCATCGAGAACTGGTGAAGTATTCGAAGCTTTATCCGATCCCGAAAAAGTTTTTAAGGCCTTGAACCGGGCCAACCGGAAAAGCAAACAGCAACAAACAATTGAACAAATCGAATCGAACATGGGAGATCACGAAGAAAATCCAGCTGCACCAATAGCGCCAGTGGCACCTCTTGTGCCAGAGGCTGCTCTCTATGACTGGCACAACCCACAGCTGAAAATCTGGCCACAGCGATTTTAGTCCCACAAATATAGGCTGAATTGTTCCAAATCACGAACAACATGCTACACTTGTTGCAGAACAAGGGACTATTTTCGGGGTCACAAATCGAAGATCCTCAACAGCACTTGAAGAATTTCCTGTCAATCTGCAAAACTCAAACGCAACCCAATGTAACTCAGGAAGCAATCAAGTTGTTCTTGTTTCCATTCTCAGTGACAGGAGCTGCTCAGACCTGGCTAAACTCACTCCCCATTAATTCCATAACAACTTGGGAGGAGTTACTCAAGCAATTTGTGAACAAGTTTTATCCACCCAACAAGACTGCTCAGCAAATTGATGAAATTTTGAGTTTCAAACAAAGACCAATGGAGACACTGCATGAAACATGGGAACGATTCAAAGGGATGCTAGTTATATGTCCGCACCATGGTATTCCAGATCTGATGTTGGGGCAGCGGTTTTACATGGGATTGTCAGATAGCATGAAAGGTAATGTTGATGCTTCAGCTGGTGGGGCATTCTTGAGAAAAACATAGAGGGAAGGCCAGAGTCTGCTTGATAAGATGGCACAGAATTCGGGGTGGACAACCAGGAGCGCACCTATCACTCTAGTGGTTCACTCAGTGCCCCTAGATCCATCCAACACTCTTGCTGAAAACATGGCTACGTTAATGACACAGATGAGTATACTTACCAAAAAGGTGGAAGAATTAGAGCAGAAGCAGCAGGTACATATTGTAGATACTACCAATGGGGGCTTATGCACATCTTGCATTAGTCAGCCAATTGGTAACCAGTGGAATGCAGAAAGTGATCATCATCACTACCCTGAAGACATGAATTATGTGTCTAACTATGAAGGCCAGAGACAGGGTGGTCAAAATTGGGGTCAGCTGCAGCAGCAGCCATACAGGCCAGTCCAGCCACAGTTCAACAATGGAAACATGGGAGGAATGAGACCTCCCAATAATATGGCGCCTTACCAAAGGCCACAGGGATACAATAATCAAAATCAGCAGCAGGGGTATCACCCTCCTCAGCAACAGCATGGTGGGCGGCAGGAAGATGGGTTTGCTAGACTCGAGGCAATGATGCAGCAGGTTATTGGGTCTAATGCAAAAATTACTGAAAGAGTAGATGCACATGATTCAGCTATCAAGAATATTGAAGTGCAGATGGGCCAGATTTCGATGTCTCTAAACAATCGTCCTCATGGGACATTACCTGCGGACACTCAAATAAATCCAAAAGATCAAGGCCTGAAGCAGCTGATGGCAGTGAGTCTACGTAATGGTAGAGACTTAGACGTGGAGCAAGAGAGGGCTCGAGAAAGTAGACAGGATGTGACACTTATACCAGTGCCCATTGAGCTAGATGAGTCAACGAAACTGACAGAGGTGACAGCCCAGCCTGCCCAGGAAGAACAGAACATTTAGATTGAGGCTGAGAAAGAAGCTGAGACAGCCCAGGAACAGGTAGTTGAGGTGGCAACTGATAAAGAGCAAACCCAAATCATTGGGAAGAAGAGACCTCCCGCACCATTCCCTCAGAGGCTGGCCAAGTACCAAAAAGAGGAGCAATACAAGAAATTCTTGGAGATGCTGAAACAAATCCAGGTAAATATTCCATTGATAGATGCTTTGAAATAGATGCCTGGTTATGCAAAAATGATGAAGGACTTGATGTCCCGGAAATTTGATTTCCAAGACTTGTCCACGGTGACTCTTAATCAGACCTGCAGTGCAGTGGTGACTAGACTAATTGCTGAGAAGCTATCTGACCCAGGGATCTTTACAATTCCCTGCACTATTGGTAACTTCGCTTTCGCCAAAGCACTTTGTGATTTAGGGGCGAGCATAAATCTTATGCCCCTAGCGATCTATAAGAGGTTGGGGATTGGAAGAGCTAGACCCACATCTATGTTGTTGCAGCTGGCTGACAGGACCGTAAAAAGACCCTCTGGTATCCTGGATGATGTGTTGATTCTGGTAGGGAAATTTGTATTCCCTGCAGATTTTGTGATCTTAGACTGCAAGGCGGATTAAGAAATTCCCATAATTTTGGGAAGGCCGTTCTTGGCCACTGGGAGAGCTCTCATTGATTGTGAGACTGGAGAGCTCAAGTGCATAAATATACTCTTGAAAGATAAGTGGATATAGGAAGTTGTGTTGTTGCGATCCCTCATTGATTGTGAGACTGGAGAGCTCAAGATGATATTGAACGATGAAGAGATAACATTCAATGTGCAAAAATCTATGAGGCGACCAAGTGAATTCGCCAATTGCTCTCTTATTGATGCCGTGAATGTAATTGTAGAAACTGATGATGAGATGCTGACTATTGAGGACCCTCGTGCTGCATGTCTGATGAATTTAGATGAGGTGAATGGAGAAGAACTGGCAGAATGGGTGTTGGCGTTAGAGGGCAGAGGGTTCTGGGATAGAACTCTTGAATTTGAGCCCTTGCACTTAGAAAATAGAGAAACTCCTCCAGCCAAGCCATCCATTGAAGAACCACCAAATCTGGAATTGAAGCCACTGCTCGCCCATCTCAGGTATGAGTTCCTTGGACCTGACTCCACATTGCCTGTTATTATCTCATCCAGTTTGTTAGATGTGCAGGCACAACAACTCTTGCAGGTACTCAAGGAGTGTAAGACTGCCATTGGGTGGACCATGGCAGACATTAAGGGGATCAGCCCCGCCTATTGTATGCATAAGATTCTGTTGGAAGAGGGACAGAGACCTTCCAAGGAACACCAACGAAGGCTGAACCCCAACATGAAGGAAGTGGTGAAGAAAGAAGTGATAAAGTGGTTGGATGCGGGAATCATTTTCCCAATCTTTGATAGCAGCTAGGTTAGCCCTGTGCAATGTGTGCCTAAGAAGGGTGGCATAACGGTGGTTAAAAATGATAAAAATGAACTGACCTCTATGAGAACCGTCACGGGCTGGAGAATTTGCATGGACTACAGAAAGTTAAACCTGGCCACCCGGAAAGACCACTTCCCACTTCCCTTCATTGATTAGATGCTAGACAGATTGGCAGGGAGATCTCACTTCTGTTTTCTGGATGGGTACTCAGGGTACAATCAAATCTCTATTGCACCTGAGGACAGAGAAAATACCTCCTTCACTTGCCCTTATGGCATTTATGCCTTTCGGAGGATGCCATTTGGCCTATGCAATGCACCCGCCACATTCTATAGGTGCATGATGGCCATATTCATTGACATGTTAGAGGACATAATGGAGGTATTCATGGATGATTTCTCAATGGTGGGGAACTCATTCGATGAGTGCCTTATAAATCTGACTCGTGTACTGAAACGATGTATTGAGACTAACCTGGTTCTTAATTGGGAGAAGTGCCATTTCATGGTACAAGAGGGTATAGTCTTGGGGTGCCGGGTGTCAAGTAAAGGAATTGAGGTAGATCGCGCTAAAGTTGACGTGATAGCAAAGCTGCCACCTCCAACTTCAGTCAAGGCAATCAGGAGCTTCCTCGGGCATGCCGGTTTTTAACGGAGATTCAAAAGAGACTTTTCAAAAATTGCCAACCCTCTCTGTAAGTTGTTAGAAAAAGATCACCCATTCTTGTTTTCTAATGATTGTAGGGTAGCATTCGAGGAGCTGAAAAAGAGGCTAGTCACAACACCCATCATCGTTGCCCCCGACTGGGAGCAGCCATTTGAACTCATGTGTGATGCCAATGACTACGCAGTGGGGGCAGTGCTGGGACAGCAGAAAGACAAACTAATGCATCCAATCTACTATGCCAGTAGAACGCTGAGTGGAGCCCAGCTGAACTACACTGCGACTGAGAAGGAGATGTTGGCTGTGGTGTTTGCTTTCGATAAATTCAGATCATGTCTGATCGGCTCTAAGGTAATTGTATACACTGATCATGTAGCTCTCAGGTACTTGATTGAGTAGAAGGAGTCTAAACCGCGCCTGATTCGTTGGGTGCTGTTACTGCAAGAGTTCGACCTCGAAATTCGTGACTGTAAGGGCACAGAAAATCAAGTCGCTGATCATCTATCACGACTTGAGGGAGCTGAAAATTCAAATGAGGTTGAGGAAATTCTGGAAACCTTTCCAGACGAGCAACTGCTCGCTACAAGTCTTGAGGAAGTGCCATGGTATGCAGACTTTGCAAAGTACCTGGCTTGCGGTATAGTTCCCTATGATCTTTCCTCTGTACAAAAGAAAAAGTTTATCGGGACTGCCGCATGTATTATTGGGATGAACCTTATCTGTTTCGAATATGTGTTGAAAATATGATCCGGAGGTGTGTCCCCGAGATAGAACAATCTTCTGTTTTGCAGGCATGTCATGCATCGGCGTATGAAGGGCATTTTGGAGGAGTCAGAACAGCCGCGAAAGTGCTAGAGGCCGGTTTCTTTTGGCCAACAATGTTCAAAGATGCACACCAATAGGTGAAGGGCTGCAATGAATATCAGCGAACCGGGAACATTTCCCGTCGCCATGAGATGCCCATGAACCCAATTCAAGAGGTGGAAGTGTTTGATGTCTGGGGGATTGACTTCATGGGACCCTTCTTCAGCTCCTTTGGCAATAAGTACATACTTGTTGCTGTAGATTATGTGTCCAAATGGGTAGAAGCTGCAGCATTTCCCACTAATGATGCAAGAGTGGTGGTGGGGTTTTTGAAGAAGAACATATTCACCCGTTTTTGGACACCGAGAGCTATTATCAGTGACGGAGGCACCCACTTTTGTAATCGAGCCTTTGAGAATGTTCTAGTGAAGTATGATGTGCGTCACAAGGTGGAAACACCGTATCATCCGCAGACAAGTGGACAGGTGGAAGTGTCTAATAGAGAAATAAAGAGTGTATTGACCAAGATAGTAAACGCCACAAGAACTGATTGGGCGAAAAAGCTAGATGATGCACTCTGGGCTTATAGAACTGCTTTTAAAACACCAATTGGTATGTTACCATATAAGTTGGTGTTCGGGAAAGCCTGCCACTTGCCAGTGGAACTTGAACATAAAGCTTGGTGGGCACTGAAACAGCTGAACCTAGACATTAAGGCTGCGGGAACAACGAGAATCACTGAATTGCATGAGCTTGACGAGTTTCGATATCTGGCTTTTGTAGAGCACAAGATTGTACAAGGAAAGAAATGAAGNAAGCCGTTTTGGAAAAGGACGTGAATGGTGTTTGTTTTGGAACAAAACTCTTAAGTACCTCTTTTTATAATAACCTAATAGCTATAAACAATAGAAATGTCCTTAGGGACTACGTAGCTTTATGTAAGACTTTCCCAGTTTACTAGTATTAATATATGATTCGTTATCGTTCAAAAAAAAAAAAACATGCAATGCTCTAAGTAAAATATCAATTTTAGAAAATAAATTTTGTTTGTTCAAAATTTTTAAGTTCAATTGCTTCGTTTTAGTTAATTGATTTTTTTGATAAAAGTTAAATCTTTTAACATAAAGAAAATCAAAAAAATAATTAAATTAAATTATTTTTTCCATACGTACTCTATCACATGGATAGAAAAACTAAAATATCTAGTGATTGATATTGTTTCGAAGCATCGTTGCTAAATATTTGTTTTTTTAATTTTTTTTTTTATTGTTGCTATAAGAATATCAACATGGCCTCTGCCCACCACATCAATTATTTTTATAAAAAGAAAACATAGATGACTCGTGAAATTTTCAAGTAAATACATAGTTGGTTTCAATGTTAGGTGAAAATTACAAGATTTTATTGTTGGTGGACAATGCTACTCATGATATCGGAAAATATGAAAATCAACTAATACATGTTAAGGTGTTTGTTGTAGCGTTAATCATGCTTTCTTAGATGGTATTATTATTCTAACATTTAGTTATTCAGGTTCATCATCTTCCACCTAATAAGATATCACAACTTCAGCCTGTAAATGCTACCATAATTTTAAACTTTGTCAAATATAAAAATTGATTCATCAAGTAGTATCTATGAGTGAAATGGAAGCCACCATTATCTAGTGACAATAAGTTCAACATAAAATTTAACACTCTTGTAGAAGCATAGAATAATGTCAAGACATCGACCATTTATGAGTATTGGAGAAAGACTAGAATCCTGCCTACAGATGACAATCCCAATATTAATTACTAAAACATAAAACTAATTGAGGATGTTCGGAGTGAATCATCATCATATCCCAAATTCCATCTCATAATATCAATCAAGTAATGGATGCTACCGATACATGGAGTTTGATGTAACATTTCATGTCGTTGAAACTTTCAGTGATAAAGAGATTATCTCACAAGCCATTGCAGTAGAAGAACAAGAGATTATGGAGACAGAAGGTGTCAATAAAAGTGCTGACGAAGAATCTCGATCTACTACTACTTGGGTTGAGATAGAAGATTCATGTCATGACTCGAATCCCGCTATAGGCGTCGTGATGACACATAGTCCCTAAAACTTGGTAAGTTGATCACTTACAATAATTAAACCACTAAAATATGATATAATAAAGAAGAGATTAACATAAATGTGAAATAAAGGTGATACAAGCCGACACGACGATAATCACAAGATATCCTCAGAACTAGGTAGTACAGAGTCACGAGCTCTAACTGAATACACAGAAATATCTCAAAATACAATACTGTTCATATAGAAATTGACAGTATAAATATAAGGAAAGGACTCCAAGAGTCTACGACGATCAAAACAACTCTACTTTGAATCCCCACGATCAACAGATCCCTCACTGCCTGGGTCTGCTACCTCCACACCTGGATTTGCACTAAATGTGCAGAAGTATAGTAGGAGTATACCACGGTCGGTATATAGTTAGTATCGATACTATCTCGGTAAAGTAATGAAGAAGTTCAAATCATATGATACTCACTAGTCAAAATAACCTGTGCAATAGTTCAAAGACTAGGAACAAAAGTATAGCAGAGAACTAATAGCAATCACCTCATCAGAATAAGTGATAATAGTTCAATACAAATAAACGCTCAGTTTATACAACAAGTCATCATAAAGAAACTCATACAAATAGCACTTTGTGCCCATATTTTTTTTTAATCACAACAACAATAGTCACCCTATATCACTTCGCCCTGTTAAACACACAATAGCCACCCGTATCGCTTCGCCTTGACAATAACATAACAGTCACCCATATCGCTCCTCCCTAACAGTATCATAATAGCTACCCCTATCGCTCCGTCCTAACAATACCATAATAGCAACCCATATCGCTCCGCCTACAATATCATAATAGCCACCCATATCGCTCCACACAATCAATAACAGTGAAAATCCATCCTTATACTCCGCATGGCAATAATCGATCACAGAACATGTCCGTATGTGCCATAATATCATAAAACAATAATATCAAAGTTTTATCAAGATATAAGCTCACAACTTTCCAATGGGGTGCACAAGGACATGACAATAATATAAAAGGACGGTGGGGTGCTCAACAATAAAACTTGACTATGGCTATGTCAAATGTAGCGATCATGATCATGAAATTACAAAGTGGTATAAGCATATTTTATATAAGTTACTTTATCAAATTAAGGGCTATTAATAGCCTACGGTCCAACCTGGTCACAAAGCCACATATAACACTCGTGTACATGCTCGTCACCTCCTGTACACGTTGCTTTTCACATAACATGGATAAGAAATTAAGGCTAAATCCTAAGGGGTATTTTTCCCAAAAGGTTAGGCAAAATAGTTACCTCAAACAGGCCAAATTTATACTTTAAAAATCCCTTTCCGCGTGAATCAACCTCCGGATGGCTTGAATTTAGCCAAATCACTTAATAACATCAATAAAAGCCATAGAAAATAATCCCGAACAATAAAGCTTCGATCTTAAACAAAAATAAAAAGTCAACCCAAAAGGTCAATCCGGACACGCCTCTCGAAACCCGACAAAAGCCACAAATTCCGAGCACCTATTCGAATATGAGTCCAACCATAAAAGTTTCATCCAATTTCGACTCCAAATCAGGATTCAAATCCTCAAATTACATTTAAAAACATTTTTACTAAAATTTTCAATTCATCAATTAAATGCTAAAAATAAGGTTGGAATCATGAATAATAACTAAATCCGAGTGCAGAATACTTACCCCAACCGAAATCGTGAAAATTTCCTCCAAAATCGCCCAAATCTGAGCTCCTAATCTCAAAATGTGATAAAATGACTCAAATCCTCGAAATAAAGTACTTAGAATATCTTCAGTTATATACAACGCGATCGCGGGAGAGAATTCACGATCACAAAAAATAAGGTAACACTGCACTCGAATAAGCCTTCGCGTTTGCGGAATAAACATCGCGAACGCGATGTACAAAGTTTGCCAAGCCTGCACATGATCGTGAACGCTTTCCCACGATCGCGTTGTAAATGACTGGGCAGATATTTTAAGTACTCTATTTCGAGAGTTTGAGTCATTTTATCACATTTTGAGATTTGGAGCTCGCATTTGGGCTATGTCGGAGGGGATTTTTATGTTTTGGGTTGGAGTAAGCATTCTTGACTCGGATTTGGTTATTATTCATGATTCCAACATTGTTTTTAGCAGTTAATAAATTAATAGAAGTGAGGGAAATTGAGAATTTTAGTAAAAAGGTTTCTAAATATAATTTGAGGATTTCAATCCTGATTCGGAGTCGGAATTGGATAAAACTTGTATGGTTGGACTCGTATTCGAATGGATGTTCGAAATTTATGACTTTTGTCGGGTTTTGGGAGGAAGACCCGGGTTGAGTTTTTGGGTTGACTTTTTAAATTTTGTTCAAGATCGAAGCTTTATTGTTCGGGACTGTCTCCTATGGCTTTTATTGATGTTATTAAGTTATTTTAGCTAGATTCGAGTCGTATGGAGGTTGATTCATGCGGGAAGGGACTTTTAGAGTACTTATTTAGCTTGTTTTAGGTAAGTATCTTGCCTAACTTGTGTGGGAGAATACCCCTTAGGATTTATCCTTGATTGCTGTCACGACCCAAAAATCCAACTAGCCATGATGGCACCTAACCCAACCCGCTAGGTAAGCCAATTAACAGTAAAAACAATCAAACTGAAATTTACTGGAAAATAAAAGATGAATAACTTAAATTTATACAATAACCCAAGGATTGGTAGTACAAGTCATGAGCCACTAAGACTTAAATTTGCAAAGCTGGTAAGAAATAAATACAACATCTATTTAGAATATACACAAACTGAATTTAAAATCTAAGACTACCAAGGACAAGTGGTAGCCATATCCGAAAGGTATGTACATCTTCTATGCCAGCTCCCGCCACACACTGCAGCAGCATCAGCTCCCAAATCTACACGCAAGGTGTATACGTGTAGTATTAGTACAACCGACCCCATGTAGTCAATAAGTATCATAATTAACCTCGACGAGGTAATAGAAACAAGAATTATAAGTAATACTTGTTATTTCCTGTACAACTCATAAATTCCAACAAGTATAGAACAAAGATATGATCAAATCAGTAATCACAAGATAAAAACTACCTCGGTGCTCACAATTCTTTTTAAAGTGTTTTTCTCAACCAAACAATCCGGCAAATAAAGAAGATATGCAAGTAAATTAGGTAAACAATTAAGGAAATTGAAAGTAAAGAAGATGCAATAACCAAATATCTGTCTATTGCTGTGTGCATCCCGATCCAAATGGAAATCACATCACAGCTCTCAGACCCACATAAAAAACTCAGTAACATAAATTAACTAGTAACCAGCTCTCCCAGAGTTCACATCAACCTGAAACCTATCGGTCTCTCACAATCCGCGTGTACACCATCAAGAGAGAAACACGAGAGGGTGACCCTAGGGGATGGATACATATCCACACGCATGCACGGCCAATTCAACATGATATCAGCCCGATGTGGTCGCGGCTCCATACCATAATTCGCCAGCATGGTCATACACTCAATATCAAAATCCGCTCGACGTGGTCACATGCTTAATATCATAATTCGCCCAGCGTGGCCACCTGCTCAATATAACGGATTCGTCCGGCGTGGTCATATGCATAAACAACACAATCTACCAGGCATGGTTACAGGCATAACAATACAATCCGCCCGGTGTGGTCACAACCATAACAACACAATCCGCCTGATGTGTTCACAGGCATCCAATCCAAATCATATCACATAGAAGTAAATATACAAGAATACATGTATATGATGAATGAATATCAAATTTCATGCTCCTGGACTGGTATAATGACATGCTAAAGTGTAGGCAAGTGCAAAGAGTGCTATCATAGCTCAAATTGGCAATTTCATCATAGAAATAGCAATTATCAAGTTCATTAATGGAATTAGCCTCTATGTAACCTCAAACACTAATCAAATAGTTCACAACAAGGTTACAAATAGGAGAAACATCATAGCTTAAAGCTTAACTGTCAATTCTAGGCATATTATAGCCTAAGCAATACCCCGAACATGATAAATACCCAGGTGCTCGCACATGGGCTCAAACCCCCCACATATGCGCACCCATAACATGTAGTTATCAGAAATAATTCAGGCAACTAGTGCCTCAACAAAGTTTAGATAAGATACTTACCTCAAGCAAGCCAAAGCAAATACAGAGCAAGCCAAACAATACTCTAGAAATGCCATCCCACGCAAATCATACTCCAAACGGCTCGAAACTAGCCAAAAGCAACTCAAAAATATCAAATAATGCCAAAGGGAACAAACCCAAACGATAAAGGTCAAATTTTTAATCAATTATTCAAAGTCAACCAAAACGTCAACTCGGGCCCACACTCCGGAGTTCGATAAAACTCACAAATTCTAACAACACATTCGAATATGAGTCCAACCATATTAATTTCACTCAAATCCAATTCCGAATCGATGTTCAAAAGCCAATTATTCACTCTAGGAAAGCTTAGACAAACCCTCCCTCCCCCACCCCCCCAATTTCTCTTTTAAAATCATCAATCAAATGCAAAAATCAAAGACGAAATCATGGAATATAATAAAAACCGAGTCAAAAATACCTACCCCAATTCATGTGGTGAAAATCCTTTCCAAAATCGTCCAAAACTGAGCTTTAGATCCCAAGATGTGATGAAATAACCATGCCCTCGATATATAAAAATCTTCCCAGGGAAGTCTCACCTACGACCAACTCGCCCGCTTCTGCGGAACCTCACATGCGGCCCTCAATCTCACTCCTGAGAAAACACCTCAACTCAGCTCCTGTCGCTTCTGCGATAATAAATCCGCTTCTGCACTCAGGGCACCGCTTTTGCGGACACGCAGATGCGCCATGATCCCCACACCTGCGGCTTCTCGACCTCCAGGCCATAAGTGCTTTTGTGATGAAAATGTCCGCATCTGCGGACACGCTTCCAATCTTCCGCATTTGCGGACTTTGCTCCCAACCATTACTTCCGCTTCTATGCCTCCAGTGCCTCTTCTGCGGCTCCGCACCTTTGCACATATTACCGCAAGTGTGGTTACACCAGTACTCTCAAGTCTCAGCAATGCCAACATGATCCGCAATGGTCCAAAATCAATCTGAAACACACCCGGACCCCTTGGGACCCCGTACGAACATGCCAATAAGTCCCAAAACACAATGCAAAACTATTCGAGGGCTCAAATAACATGTAATAACATCAAAACCATGAGTCACACTTCAAATCAAACTTAATGAATTCTTGAACTTTCAACTTCCAAAACTCATGCCGAATCATATCAAATCAACTCGGAATGACTTCAAATATTTGCACACAAGTTCCAAATGACATAACAAACCTATTCCAACTCCCGGAACAACAGTCCGAACCCAATATTATCAAAGTCAACTCCCAGTCAAACTTATGAACATTCCAAACCTTCAAATTGTCAAGTTTCGCCAAATAGTGACGAACCCTTCTAGAGACATCCAAATGCTAATCCGGCCATACGCCCAAGTCCAAAATCACCATCCAGACCTAATAGAGCCATCAAAACTCCTTTTCGAGGTCAAATACATAAAAGTCAAACTTGATTAACTCTTCCAACTATAAGCTTCTTAGTTGAGAATCATTCTTTCAAATCAATCCTGAATCACCCGAAAACCAAAACCGATGATACTCACAAATCATAATACATCATATGAAGCTACTCAAGACCTCAAATAGCTAAACGGAATGCAAATGCTCAAAATGACCGAATGGGTCATTACATTCTCCCCCACTTAAAACATACGTCCATCCTCGAATGTGCCAAGAGTCGTTCCAAAGTCATTAAATCACTGTTTAGACTTACCACACACATACCCGTAGGTGATCCCATGTCACCCCAATCCACGCAAGCCTGAAAACACAACATAACTGAAGATCCTTACTTCAACCTTAGCTCGTAATCTTAGAACCCAATTTTCGATATTCAGAATTCATAAAAAGACCCAATTCTCATATCTACACACTGCACAAGCATGAACAAGCCGTATCAAGCCATAATCATAACCCGAGATATAATCACATGATATACTACATAACCCAGATACTCATAGAAATAACTTTCGGCCACAATAGCTGCTCAATGACGAATTCGGAACAAGTAACAAACCTCATATCAAATAACACCTTGTTCTAAACATTCGTACACTGACAATGATGAAAGAAACACGCAGAAACTCATAACCATCTATCAAATCAACAAATCGTGGAGCTCTCACCGAACAAGAACCATAGCCCAAATTCTAAGCTGACTAGTGACTTTATTCTTCCAAAAACATTCCGTAATAGAATCCGATAGCACCCATTCTAAGTCTAATGACCTCATCTCATCAATTACAGCTACTCTACTGACATGCCATACCAATAAAACCTAAAACCATAACTGTGCAATCCATGCACTAATAAGCAACAATTCAAATGTATCTAAAAATGAAAAATAACTCAAATGAGAGAACCGTCCAGCAAGCTCAACAGGTACTACCACAAGCACAATGCTATAAACCCATCACACAGGGAGAACCAAAAAACACAAAATCAACATAAAGGATCATAATCCAACATAACTCCGCTACGAAGCATGACCCCATCCAAACATGGGTCCACATGAAATACCTCAAGCCATATTGCTCAAAATCAACAACCATACACAAATCAACAACAACCATATGAAGTGCATGACCATAACTGCAGAGAAATGGATAGCACAATATACAACAATTGATAGACCATAACCAAGGCACAATCAACCATTCAACACCCCAAGAATCATCCCGCTCTCATTTTGCCTCGCGGCCCAAACAGAAACTCATCATGTGTGTAAATAGCCAATCATGACGCATCGTAGCATAGAAGAGTAACATACAGGACATATCAGAACACGAATAAGCTCAACCCTAACCGAATGACATACCCTTCAACAATAGCAGTGCTGAGTCAACAAATCCGACCCGGTGTAGAATACACATCCTCATTACACCTACCATTGGGCCCCCAAATCAACTCCGTCCATCCACAAATAGATAAATAACCTTCTAAAAGTCTACAGTAACCTATCCATAACATATACAATTAGACATCACCATCTCAATATGCCTTCACCTCTACATCCGAGGAGTAATCTGCCTTTGAGAAGCCTCATAGTCTCCAACTCCTCAGAATACATGAATCACCAAATCCGATCCTAACTCGACCACTCACGTGACTGACCATCCTCCGTATACCATCAGCCCAAGAGAAATACTTCTATAATTCTTCCGTACTACATAGCAAAATCTGAACATCAGCGGCCGATCAACCAGTCGAGTACCTAAATACCGATCAACCATCCGCAAGTCACAACACCATACGCCTTTCTAAATGCACACTTATCTCAGGTAATACCAGATGGTGCCGGCATTCTTCTAAACATCTGAAACCGTTTGTGCTGCCTACAATTCATGACTTTCCAAATTTAAAATCGAACCACAATCTTGTATATGCAAATCTCAACCCCACACGACGCACCACACCTATCATGCCATCATACGAAAATACGAGAATCCCATTATCAACTCAGAGTCACAAGCATAATACATACTCACTCAACTAGAAATCTTCTAGTTGATCCAATCTAGGAGAAAATCACAACACGCAACATACTCCTCATACCTGCCGAAAACATCCGACCCAAGCCATGGTAGAAACCATCGATAACTCTTCGAAATGCGTTTGTACAAAATCGAATCATCAGACTGAAACTTTCTATCTCAACCAAGCCATGCAGATCGCTCAAATCAAGAGTATTACCGCAAAACATCGGTAAAGAATCACCACATCATAAGAACCAAAAGAACCAATTATTTCTACTACCATAATGATCCAATCTACTATCAAGCTGTCCTATTTCTCTGAGTTCCTTCCGAATTGCCTTCAAGTTAACACTTCTCCTTGCCATTACGCCACGATCCTTACCCAAAGCTCACTATAAGAGATCCTAGCATGAAAACCATGTCACCCTTATATCCATAAGCCACTATATTCCCCCTTAAACACCCAAAAAGTACCACAATCGAGATACCACTCTGAAGAGACCTTTTGTAAATCTCAAGCTATTTCCTTAACCTCTATAATATTGAAATGTAGAGTCTCAAATGATATAGATGTACCGCAAGTCTCGACACTTTTCAATGCAAATCTCAGATCTTAGCCTTTTACAAATCCCAAAATTTCTCAAATGCCACATGTGAATATTGAACCCATTAGAACCTTCATGAAAGTCTTCCACTCTGCTCTAACCGGTACTGCACCACCAACACGAGCTTAGCACACCAACACCTAAAGAAGTACTCCACATCTCTAAGTAACCGAGTGAATTCCCACTTCATGTATAACTCTATGCCCCTTCATGGACACAACCACTATGCAATTACCAAATCTTCCCGAGTCTGTACTCATTAACAAGACATAAGAGTACACATCATTCCACAAACTAACAACTGGAGGATCCCTAGCACACTCGTAACTCAGGACTGTACAACACATCAAGACAGAAATCAAGCACCCAATAGTCCCCTTTTACATCCCAAGAAAACTATTCTCGTTACATCCAAGTCATCTGAACACATTCAGCAGTCACATCATATAACCATCCAACCACTCATCGAGCCATAAATCCTACTCATAGGGACACTACTAGACAAATAAGTCCAATAACACATGCATGCTTACATCACCGAAACTACGAAGCCCTAGCCGCAGTCTAAACCTGGCCTCAAGTCCTCCAGATTGGCCCATCACCAAAACACCGAGAACATATCTCGCACCTCATCCATGACATCACAAGTCGTTGATGCACATCTGCTACCGAGCGCTCACATAACATACGAGTGAGTGGAAGAAATTCAAATAGATATGCTTTAAGTTGAACCAATGCCACACGATAAGGAAAGAAAGATGAGAAGTTTATCTTAGATGCCCTGTAGCCTATCGAAGATAGGTATGGACGTCATCATACTGATCCGCAAGACTCTACTAGACACTTGCTCATGACTCATAGAAATTATGAACCTAGAGCTCTGATACCAACTTATCACGACCTAAAAATTCAATTAGCAGTCATGGCACCTAACCCAACCCACTAGGTAAGCCAATTAATAGTAAACACAATCAAAATGAGATTTACTAGGAAACACAATATGAATCAACTGAACTTTATACAATAACCCAAGGACTAGCAGTACAAGTCACGAGCCACTAAAAATTAGATTTGCAAAGCTGGTAGAAAATAAATATAACTTCTTTTTGGAATATAAATAAATAGAATTTAAAATCTTAGACTACCAAGGACAAGCGGTAGCCATATACGGAAGGTAGGAATATCTTTTATACCAGCTCCCGCCCACAACAACATCAATTCCTAAATCTGCATGCAAGATGAAGAAGTGTAGTATGAGTACAACCGGCCCCATGCACTCAATGTATCATAACTAACTTCGGCGAGGTAATAGAAGCAAGAATTATAAATAATACTCATTGTCACCTGTACAACTCATAAATTCCAACAAGTATAGAACAGAGGTATGATCAAATCAGGTAAATCATAGATAAAAACCACCTCGGTGCTCACGATTCTTTTTGAAGTATTTTGCTTAATCAACAATCCAGCATATAAAGAAGATATGCAAGTAACTCAGGTAAACAGTCAAGAAAATTACAAGTAAAGAAGAAATGCAATAACCAAATATCAATGCATTACAACATACAACCCGATCCAAATGGAAATCACATTATGACTCTCAGGCCCACATCAAAATCTCAGTAACCAAACCAAACTAGTAACCAGCTCTCCTAGAGCTCACATCAACCAGAAACTCGTCGGTTTCTCACAATCCGCATGTACACCATCAAGAAAGAAATATGAGAGGGTGACCCTAGGGGGATGGATATATCCACACGCATGCACGACCAATTCAACTTGCTATCAGCCTGTTATGGTCAGAGGTTCAATATCATAATCTACCCGGCGTGGTCACAAGCTCAATATCATAATCCCCCGGTGTGGTCACGTGCTCAATATTATAATCTGCCCGGCATAGTCACAGGCTCAATATCACAGATCCGCCCGACGTGGTCATAAGCTATATCACAATCCGCCCAGCATGGTCAAAGTCATAACAACACAATCCGCCCGGCGTGGTTACAAGCATAACAACACAATCTGCCCGGTGTGTTCACAGTCATCCAGATCAAATCATATCACACAGAAGTAAATATATAAGAATACATGTATATGATGAATGAATATCAAATTTCATGCTTCCGGACTGGTATAATGACATGCTAAAGTGTAGGCATGTGCAAGGTGTGCAATCATAGCTCAAATCGGTAATTTCATCATAGAAATAGCAATTATTAAGTTTATTTAGGGAATTAGCCTCTATGTAACCTCAAACATGGATCAAATAGTTCATAATAAGGTTACAAATATGAGAAACATCATAGCTTAAAGCTTAAAAGTCAATTCTAGGCATATCATAGGCTAAGCACTACCCCGAACATGGATAAATACCCTGGTGCTCGCACATGGAATCAAACACCACACATATATGCACCCATAGCACGTAGTTATAACAAATGATTCAGGCAACTAGTGCCTCAACCAAGTTTATATAAGATACTTACCTCAAGAAAGCCAAAACAAATACAGAGCAAGCCAAACAATACTCTAAACATGCCACCCCACGCGAATCATCCTCCAAACAACTTGAAACTAGTCAAAACTAACTCAAAAAAAAAAACAAATAATGCTAAATGGAACAAACCCAAACGATAAAGGTCCGATCTTTTATCAATTACTCCAAGTCACCCAAAAAGTCAATTCGGGCTCCCACTCCGGGATCCGATAAAACTCACAAATTCACAACCCATTCGAATACAATTCCAACCATACTAATTTCACTCAAATCCTACTCCGAATCGATGTTCAAAACCTAGTTATTCACTCTAAGAATGTTTATACAAAACCCCCAATTTCTCTTTTGAAATTATCAATCAAATGCCAAAATCGAAGATGGAATCAGGGAATATAATCAAAAGATTCAAAAATACTTACCCCAATACATGTGGTGAAAATCTCTCCAAAATAGCCCAGAATCGAGCTTTGTGATGGAATAACCAAGCCCTTGAAATATATAAAACTCTCCCAGGGAAGTCGCACCTGCGACCAACTTGCCCGCTTCTGCAGAACCACACGTGCGACCCTCAATCTCACTCCTGAGAAAACATCTCAACTCATCTCCGGTCACTTCTGCGATAATAAATCCGCTTCTGTGATCGCGCTTCTGCACTCAGGGGACCGCTCCTGCGGACCCGCGGATGCGCCATGATCCCTGTACATGCGGCTTCTCTATGATAATCCGATAGGTTATTTTGAATTCTATTCCTTATTTCCATGTTCTAAGACCACTATTAGCTTTATTTAGTATTTTTCAATTTAAGTGCGCAGTCCATGTCTTTTTTCAGAATGATTTTATGAGAAAATTTGAAGAAAACATGATTTTTGGCTTTAAAAATAACTTGAGTTGATTACGGTCAGCATTTTGTGTAAGTGACCCTGGATCGGTATGTTGATGATTCCGGTGGGTGCATATCATGATTTTGAACTTGGGCGTATGCCCGGAGTTGAATTCGAAAGTCCCTAACCTGATTTGACTTGTCTTTTCGAAAGCAGTAACTTGATGGTTTAAAGATTTTCTAGGTTTGATCGTAGGTTGACTTTATTGCTACTGGGTTCATTTTTTGATTCCGGGATTTTGTATAGGTCCACTTTGCTATTTGAAACTTGTCTACAAAATTTGGTGTAATTCGGAGTTGATTTGCTGTGATTCGGCCGCTTAGATGAGATTCTAGTAGTACTTGAGTTTCTTTGTAAGTTTCATGCACTTTGATGTACGATTTGTAGTTCTAGGTGTTATTTTGGTATTTTGATCACGCGAGAAAGTTCATATGATGTTATTACACTTTTTTGCATGTTTGGTTTGGAGCCCGAGGGGCTCGGATGAGATTCAGATAGGCTACGGACCATTTTAAACTTGGAAAATTTCTGGCTTTTGACTGTTATTGATGTTTGGTGTAATGTGCTTCACAATCGCGAAGATACTCTCGCGATCACGAAGGGGCAACTAGGGCTGGGGTGGAGTTCCTCTTCACGAACACGGGGAATGGGTCGCGAACGCGAAGCAGTGGAGGGCTTGTTGCACCCTTTTTTTCACTAGTCAAAACAAGACTCAACTTGTGGTTTATCTGTTGTTGATAAAAGAGAGTCGCCACCTAATATTTAAAGGTATACTAGGGTACCTATTTAATTACTAAAGGTCATATTCTTTATTAGTCTGCTAACATGTGAGATTATGGGTAAGGGTTCTTGTTCTTCTAAGGGGAAGGTGTTAGGCACCCCTTAAAATCTACCCGAGGTAGCTCCATAGGACTTAGACTAGATTTGGAACTAATTGTTTGTACTATACCTTAACTAGTGTTCAAAATGGTATATTACCATATATTAGGAAATAATATCTATAAGGGAAGAATATGGTTTAAAGAGGGTGGATTTATAGAAAAAGCCTTTAGGAAATTAGTGTTAGTATATGTAAACTTGAAAAGAACTTTGGGAGATGGAACGTTTGTATAAAATGTGTAAAATGGAAGCTAAGTCAAAGCACTTCATTTCCTAAATCATGGAAGTTCATATCATTCTAATGTGGTGAAAGTGTTATGAAAATGATCATAAGAAATACCTTGGTTTTAAAGTAGAAAACTGTTTGAAAGCCTTTGTTTTAGGGCAGCAACACCTTAATCTTTTCGAAATAGTTGATTCCCTTTTTAGAGGATTTAAACTCGCCACTCAGTTCTAGTTTTTCCTTTTGAAAGAGGGACTGCCACCTTCGTCAAGCAATCGGGCTTCAAAAAATATTTAAGAAAAAGGTTAACAAGGCATAATGAATTGATAACAAGCTCGAGATTAGTGGTTCTAGAATTGATTGCTAACAAATGCCTCTTTTAATACTAGATCCTTTAAGGCTTGCCTAAGTTATTTTATGTGAGTTAAAAGATAAAATAAAGCGTTCAATCCAATATACAATTGTCATATACACGTGAGATAAAACAACAACAAACATATTAAAGAATAACTACATACTGGAGAATAATGAAAACAATAAATAAGAAGCGAATGGAAAGAAGTGACTCTGGGAGGTTTGGGCCTCAAAGACGTAGGCCAGCAGTAACATGGACGAGCGATGACAGACTCTTGGACCATAGTAGCGCTGAACTTGGGCCTGAGTTCCTACAGAACTCAGCAGGCCCAAATCATTGTACATGTCCAAAAAAAAAGAAAAAAAGAGAGAGAAGGTCATTAGAATGACAACACTATATACATAATCATATATGAAATTCATAAGGCAAAGAATAAAAGTAAAGATCATTGACAATATTTAAATACTAAGAAAGTCATACTAGTGTGGAGGTTATGCATAGTAAATGATCCATATTGAACACCTTTCGTTGTCATTAAACACCAAACCCAAAGAGAGTAATAAGTGTCAATGAATTAAAGGCTAAGGAGAGAATTCTACTCAAGATCGATGCCCCCTTTGAACCCCCCGACACTATGAAGTTCCCAAGGGTCTCAAGGCTCAGGGCAATGCTTGTGCTGGGGGGAGCAGCCCAACCTAGTGTTAAACTATACTCCCAAATACCCTTAACCACTAACGACTAATTCTTCCCTGTAGGTTTGAATGCCAATGAAGCTCTTTCAATGCAAACCAACTACTATGACATTTTCTACCACAAAAGCATACTCCTTCTTAACAGAATAACTTAGGAAAAACTCATAGAGACAGTATGACTATACTTCAATATTAAGTGAGTGAAGCACATATTGAACATGTTTTAAAGTCAAGTTCTAAGCAAATATGGTGGCAGGAACACTTGTACTACTGTTGCTAAAGAACTAAACAACTGGAGTCATATGACTCATAGACAGATAAGGCATATAGTTTTAGAGCTATAATTGTAGATATTGTTGTCCTAATGGATTGATCACAAGTTCGTTCAACATTAGATGTTATAATGAACATACATATAAATGGATAACACCTCTTGAATCCTTTGGAATTCTCATTAAAGATTCAGATAATGATATATGCAAGTTATTATACTCAATTAGTAATAGCAAAAGGTTTCTCCTATACTAGATTTAATCCAGAACGACAACGGAAAGGAAGGACTGAGTGTAATTTCAAAACAGTGTTCAAAATATAAAGTCATGAGGGATAAACAAAGGTTCATACCAAACTCCTACACATATAGGGATTTCAATCAAGATTATAACCTCACAATACAAGATGAGTCTCAAATAGTACAGAATCAGGTTATCAATATTATTAGGGGTTAAGAATAGGGGAAGCATCATACTTAAACAGGCTTAAATCAGTTGTAAAGACATATGTTGAATACTAGACATGGTGGAGTTGTACTCAAATTACAGAAAACAGTTAGCATTCAACCACAACATGTACAACTACACCTTTACTCGTAAGAGATAGACTGATCATAACAAATATCACTGATGTGCACAAAAGATCATCCTAGTAGGATTGTTTACAACTAACAGTTAGACATGGATGTAAACCATACATAGTCAGGATTCAAAGGATACTAAAGGATTAACAAGCATTTATGTAAAGAGATGAAAGCATTTTGAATACTCAGGGCATTTTGAATACTCAGGCTTCACAAGCCTTAACCAAGTGAGGCAGGGTTATCCTATATACCTTCATGTATACCCTAACTAGAATCATTTAAGATCAAAACCAAGTATAGAACGACAACACTCAAGAGGGGAGGGCATGATAAGCATGTAGACTATAACTGTAATGACCCGACCGGTCGTTTTGAGCTCTAGCGCGTCGTTCGGTGGCTCGAGGCCTTGAGTAGCTTCACTTCATGTATTTTTACTTGTACACGTGGTTGGAATTGAATTTCGGGAAGTTCAGAGTTGATTCAAATAGAAAACTCTCAATTCGGAAACTTAAAGCTAGAAGAATTGACCAAGGTTTGACTTTCGAGTAAACGACCTCAAAATCAGGATTTGAAGGTTCTAATAGGTTCGTATGATGATTTAGGACTTGTGCGTATGTTCGAGTTGAGAACCAGGTGGTCTTGGAGCATTTAGGCGCCTATTACGGAAGTGGCACTTTTGGATGAATTTCATAAGTTTGGGTTGAGGTGGATTTTGAAGATTTCGATGTCCGTTTGGGATTCCGAGCCTAGGAATAGCTCTGTATGGTAATTTTGGTCTTAGGAGCGTATCCGAAATGGGATTTGGAAGTCCGTAGGACAATTCAGCGCATTTTGGCAAAAAGTTGGAAAGCTGAAGTTTTAAAATATTCATAAATTTGACCAGGAGTTGACTTGGTTGATATCGAGCTCGGATTTTGATTTCGAAAATTGGAATAGGTCCATTATGTTATTTATGACTTGTGTGCAAAATTTAAAGTCATTCCGGATTGATTTTGTAACGACCCGACCGGTCGTTTTGAGCTCTAGCACGTCGTTCGGCATTTTGGCCATGAGACGCTCCACATCAGGTATTATGACTTGTACGCATGGTCGGAATTGAATTCCGGAAAGTTCGGGGTTGATTTGGAAAGAAAATTCTCATTTCGAAAGTTTTAAGTTGGCAGAATTGACTATGATTGGATTTTTGAGTAAACGACCCCGGAATCAGGATTTGAAGGTTCCAGCAGGTTCGTATGATGATTTTGGACTTGGGCGTATGTCCGGATGGAGTTTTGGATGACCCGTGAACGTTTTGGCGCCTATTGTGTAAGTTAGCATTTTGGAAGAATTTCATAAATTTGGGTGGAAGTGCATTTCAGTGTTATCATTGTTCGTTTGGTATTCCGAGACTGGGAATAGGTCCGTATGGTGATTCTGGTATTGGGAGCGCGGTCGGAAGTGGATTTGGAGGTCCGTAGGTCATTTTGGAGTCATTTGGCGAAAGTTAGAAATTTGAAGGTTTTTGAGAAGTTCGACCGGAAGTGGACTTTTTGATATCGAGGTCGGATTCTGATTCCAGAAGTTGGAGTAGGTCCGTAATGTCGAATATGACTTGTGTGCAAAATTTGAGGTCAATTGGATGTGATTTGATGTGACAATCTATAAGGAATTTGGAGATGATCTAAAAATGAAAGTTGTAGCCCTTTGTGTCTATTTTCAGAAAGGTAAACCAATTATAATTTGGATTTGTGTACGAAAAGTTATTGCTGGTACACTACAAACTGCCCTGGAAGATGAAGAAGAAATTTTGTGTAGTACAGGGCTGACTTTGGCAACTTATATCTCAAAATATATAAGAAATTGGGAGATGACTAAAACATGAAAGTTGTAGATCTTGGTGTCTAGTTTTCAAACATTAAACCAATTGTTATTTGGAGTTTTGTACAAAAAGTTATGGCCATTATACTAGAGGTTGTCTGAGAAGAGTTTGGAAATGACTTTTGAGAATTTTGTTCATCGCGAACGTGATGTGGGGCTCGCGAACGCGAAGAAGGATCGCCTGGGCAGTGTATAAGTTTGCAAAAATGGTTTTGGCTCATGTCATCTAATTTCCTCCAAGGGAGCCGACCTAGGAGCGATTTTGGAGCTCCATCTTCATCATCCATGTCAAGGTAAGTGATTCCCACATGTTGCAAGTTAAATACTTGGATTATATATATATATATATATATATATATATATATATATATATATATATATATATATATATATATTAACATGGAAATTCATGGAAAATTAGTGAAAACTTGGGGTTTTGGTAAAAAACCTAAAAAAAATTTGTATTTTTGGATTTTGACCATGATTTTGGTCATGAAATTGAGAGTAAATTATATATTTGAGTTCGTGAGGTTATAGGTAAACTTTATCTTCGAAACATTTCGGAATCCGGGCACGTGATTTTGTCAACTTTTCGATCGGGGTTAGAAATTGTTATCAATTGGATTATTATGAGTAATTGAGCATAAATTAATGGGTTTACATAATTATTCGCTAGTTTTGTAGCGTTGTGCGTCAATTTAAGCCTTCGAAAGGGCGTGGAATGCCGGTTGTGGAACTTCGGAGCGAGGTGAGTCTCCTTTCTAACCTTGTAAGAGGAAATTATCCCCATAGGTGAATTAATAGGATATGTGTTTCTATTTGTGGAGGCTATGTACGCACGAGGTGACGAGAGTCCGTGCGTAGCTACTATTATACTTATGTCCGGGTAGTCTAGGACCCAAAAGCATGCTTTACTTGAAATATTTGTAATCTTATTGATAGTTTAAATTGCTTTAATTGTATCGAAGTGGCAAATGATTTTCTAAAAGAGTTAAACTTTGTTTCACTCACGAGTCTAACCATACAAAATTTCTCGACTTGTAAAAGAGAAATTGACACCTCCTTGAATAACTGTTTCCCTGACAAAGTCTTGATTGACTGTTTGAATGTGTGTTTCTATGTGTACCTGCGTCGCAAGTATGATTCACGAGCGGAGTGATTGTTTATTTATATCTGACCGCGTCGCATGTATGATTCGCGAGCGGGGTAATAGATGCATCTATGGTTCGCGCCATTCGACCCTCTAGCAGTGCACCTTTTAAATATTATTAGATCGGGCCGTACGACCTCGGCATGATTTGCGCATGCTTGTATTGCTTGCCTTGAAATTCATAGATGTTGATATTTGTTCTCCCTGGCTTGATATAAATGATGAAAATGAATTTGGGAATTTCCTATATATGAAAAAATTGTTGCTTGCCTCATGCTATTGAGTTACAACCAATTTTTATGAAAATTCTCGCTTTATTATATTATTGGTATATTATTATTGGACCACTCGTAAGTGTCGAAGTCGACCTCTCGTCTCTACTTCTTCGAGATTAGACGGGATACTTACTGAGTACACGTTGTTTTTGTACTCATGCTGCACTTGCTGTGCATTTTTGTTGCACAGGCACATGTACCTCTAGTGGCCTAATGGGCGTAGCAGCATGGATGATACGGAGACTTAGGTGAGCTGTATTCCTCAAGGCGACCCGCAGCCAGCATAGTCTCATTTAGTGTATTGTATTTACTTTCTGTTCAAATTTGTATTCCGGACAATTATTATACTTTATTTGATTTTCTAATGATTGTTCATGCACTTGTGACACCGGGTTCTGGGATGATTATGGGATTATTTAGTATTAAGTTTGTTAATGACATCAATATTTATTCAGTGAAATTCATTACTTATTGTTTAATGTGTAAAGGAAACGGTTTCAAAAATATTAAAATAAGAAATTACTAGTTAATTGGTGATGGCTTGCCTGACAATGGTGTCCGGCGCCATCACGACCTTTAATGTATTTTGGGTCGTGACAACATGGTATCGGAGCACTAGGTTCCCTTATGTCTCACGAGTCATGAGCAAGTCTAGTAGAGTCTCGCGGATCGGTACGGAGACGTCTGTACTTATCTTCGAGAGGCTACAGGGCTGTTAGGAGAACTTTCCTTCTTGATTCCTCATCGTGCGATTTGATTCCTTTGAGGCTTATGCCTTTGTTTCTTTCCTACTCATTCTTATGTGACGCGAAGCACTTACTGTAAATCGGGAATTTGAGGAATTGTAATGGTACTACGGATGTGGCGCGGGATGTTTCCCCCTGCATAGTTGATTGGACTGTTGTCGTCGTCGTGTGGAAGGATATTCCATTATTTTAGCTCAGTAGTTGTACTTCTTAGAGCTTTGAGGCTATGCACAGGTTACTATGATGCTCATGGGTTGTTACCGCACAATATTGATGTAATGGTAGGATGCTTGTCTATGTGTCGGAGCAGTGGTTGACTTGAAAGGAGGTTTACTCAATGCATGATTCAGAGATTCAGTGTTTTATTTCCAGCAGACGAAAGACAACCGGACCATGAATGTTCAGGTTTGGGTTGACGGAGTAACGATCTATTGGTTCAAATGCTATAGAGATATATTTTGATTTAAGGCAACGGCTAGGCAGCGAAGGATGGGGATGGACATGTGGGAAGTGTCTTGTGGTGATTAAACTCCTGGAAGGCCAAGTGTGGGAGACAGGAGTTGAGTAGCTGCTTAAAGAAGTGAGTTTGACCAAAGTGGGAGAGTGACAGAGTAGCACATGGGTTCTGTGGTAGGATGACTACATGCCTTGGGAGGAGTTTAGAGTGAATTGGGATTCACGTTGGTCAGTGACTGGGTCTACGGGCTTGATTTGGCTGTCATATGGCGGGAAATTAGGTGCAACAGAAAGGAGTTGCTTGATATAAAGAAGGGTGCAACATGACTTTGGATGGGTTACTGATTTTGTGGTAAGTGTACCCAGTACAGCGACGTTGGAAGATGTGGGCATGTAATTTTCCCATGTGGGTTATCTCCTGTGAGCAGGTCAGCGGCCGTGTGGTTGACGAAGCTTTCTACGAAGAATTCTACTGGCTATCCGGTGAGAGGTAGAATATTTAAATGCGGCTAGTGATTAAGAGTGTTCATGGAATGGTTAACAGGAAGGTTTCGAGGAATTTGGCGGGTTGGTTGTGCAAGATCATGTCAACAATGACGAAAGAATCTTGGTGGGTTCCAGAGTTGTGTAATAGTGGCTCCAAGCTAAGTGGGAGAGTCCCACCGCCTACGATTGGGTTTCATGGTTATCTACTTGTGAGGTTCGGGTTATCGGCATATTAGTGAGTTATTTCAGCTAAGGGAAAAGAACATAAGTGGTAATTTGAGCAAAGGAATTGATAAGGGTGTGCTATAGTTGGCCTTATCGACTCATGTTCAGGCTTTGGGAAGTGATTCAGTTGGGTGCTTCATTAAAATGGGTGTTCATGTGCCAGCGGAGCCTTGAAGTTGATTATATTTGGGACACAGCCAGAGCGGGTGGCTCTCAACAACGGTCCTACTAAATCAAAGGTTACTCAGTCCCTAAGGATTCAAGCCTGCAGTATGATTAAGAATCGAGCTTTTGTAACAGATTATGATAGGAGGCTCGGAAGGTTCTATGATATTTTTGACTTACAGTGTATCATTGGGAGGAAAAAGAGGAAATGACTTTCGTAGGGGAATTATCGGAATAGGTGTATCACTTGAAGATGCGAATGTGCGTGCAAGGAGGGTATGAAACGATTCATGGGTTTGGAGACAATGTGGTCTCGTGGAATGGGGTCACAAAGGATGAGTGCGGATTTAGATTTGTGATATAAGGAATGGAGCTATTATTATCGCTAAGGCAAGTTAAGGATGAATTAGAAGAAGTTAGATTGGTTAGCCATTGTTGAATTGGTATAGTGGTGGCGGTACGTGCGAGGCTCGACGGCTGCTGTAACTGATTTTATTTGGAAGTATTCAATTATTATGGCATGTTATATGTAGGCGGATCCCGGAAGGGTTATAGTGTTTTAGACCACTACTTGAGGATTTGCATGTTCTACGGTTATGAGGATTCACTCGTGTGTTGCTATGGTTCTCTTGGAACGAGTTAAGTAAAAAGTTTATGTATGATGAAGTGTTCAACCTATTAGTGGTTCAGGAGTTATGATGAAATTCTTGTACTATCGCACATTGGCATGTTAAGTGCAGTGAGCGGTATGAAATTTGAAAGTGAGGATCAAGGTTGCGGTTCGGTGTTGGCAAGAATGTCACGAGCTCGGATGAGCATCAACAAACTTGGTTAGGAAACAGTTATTCAAGGAGTGTCAATTTCTCTTTTACAAGTCGAGAAAACGTAGTTAAACTCTTTAGAAAATCAATTTCCACTTCGATACGATTAAAGCAATTTAAACTATCAATAAGGTTACAAATATTTCAAGTAAAGCATCTTTTGGGTCCTAGACTACCCGGACATAAGCATAATAGTAGCTACGCACGGACTCTCGTCACCTCGTGCGTACTAGCCTCCACAAATAGAAACACATATCCAATTAATTCACCTATGGGATAATTTCCTTCTTATAAGGTTAGAAAGGAACTCACCTTGCCTCGAAGTTCCATGACCGGCATTCCACGCCCTTCTGAATTTCAAATTGATGCACAATGCTCAAAACTAGCCAATAATTATTAAAACCCATTAATTTATGCTCAATTACTCATAATACCAATTGATAACAATTTCTAACCCCGATCGAAAAGTTGACAAAATCACTCGGCGCACGTGCGGATTCTGAAATTTTTCGAAGATAAAGTTTACCCATAACC
>NW_017671349.1:8356-11609 GCF_001879085.1 Nicotiana attenuata | reverse complement strand
TTACCTACAAGTCTGTTTGACTGTTTGAATGTGTGTTTCTATGTGTACCTACGTCGCATGTATGATTCGCGAGCGGGGTGATTGTTTATTTATATTTGACCGCGTCTGTAAGGCCCCGTGAAAATTTGTACTCAAAACCTAGTAGCTCGTAGTGCCCAGTTCCGAGTATGTATCGACTCTGGTTGATGATTCTATCACAGCCGCGCGAGTTTATAGCGATTGTGTTGTCACGGTATGTGGTCGTGTTACCACAGCCGATCTTATCGAGTTCGGAATGGTGGATTTTGATGTGATTATGGGAATGGACTGGCTTTATTTGTGCTTTGCTAAACTTGACTGCCGAACGAGAGTCGTGAGACTCGAGTTCCCTAATGAGCCGGTTATTGAGTGGAAGGGGAATGGTGTGGTGCCGAAGGGTAGGTTTATTTCCTACCTTAAGGCTTCGAAGATGATTAAGAAGGGGTGTATCTACCATTTGGTCCGGGTGGCGGACACCACTTCAGAAGTGTCTGTCCCCGAGTCCGTGCCAGTCGTGAATGAGTTTCTTAAAGTGTTTCCGGACGAGCTTCCAGGGATTCCGCCAGATAGGGAGATTGATTTCGGGATTGATGTATTGCCAGATACGCAGCCAATATCTATTCCACCATACAAAATGGCGCCAACAGAGTTAAGGGAGTTAAAGGAGCAGCTGAAGGATTTGTTAGAAAAGGGGTTCATTCGGCCGAGTGTGTCGCCGTGGGGCGCTCCGGTTCTTTTTGTCAGAAAGAAGGATGGGTCGCTCCGGATGTGTATTGATTATCGGCAGCTCAACAAAGTCACCATCAAGAATATATATCCTTTGCCTCGGATAGATGATTTGTTCGACCAATTGCAAGGTGCAAGGTTCTTCTTCAAAGTTGATCTACGGTCCGGGTATCACCAATTGAAGATCAGAGAGCAGGATATTCCTAAGACCGCTTTTAGAACTCGCTATGGTCACTTTGAATTCTTGGTCATGTCCTTTGGGCTAACCAACGCCCCGACAACTTTCATGGATCTTATGAATCGGGTCTTCAAGCCATTTCTAGACTCCTTTGTGATTGTTTTCATTGATGACATCCTTGTTTATTCGCGGAGCCGGGAGGATCATGCCGATCACCTCAGGGCAGTTCTGCAGACTCTTCACCAGCACCAGTTGTATGCTAAATTTTCGAAATGTAAATTTTGGTTGGAGTCCGTTACCTTTCTGGGTCATGTTGTTTCCAGTGAAGGGATTCAGGTGGATCCCCAGAAGATTGCAGTAGTGAAAGATTGGCCTAGACCCACGACCCAGATGGAGATCCGTAGCTTCTTGGTTTAGCAGTGTAACATCCCGCACATTCGGATTAGGTATGAATGAGTTAAAGGAGTAGTAAGGTTATATTTTGAGCATGTGAAGTCTCATCGGGATGATTATGGGTGAAAATAGTTGTTTAAAAATCAAGATGGAAAGAGAGGTGCATAAGATTTGAGAAAATCGACTAAGTTTGCAGAAGGTCTATATTCCATCAAGTTCTATGAAAATGTGTAAGGAATTGGGGAAAACTCAAAGCTTGAAAGTTTTAGGCCTTCAAAATAGCTTTCCAATGATATATTATGGAGCCCCAACGGATCTCTATGCAAAAAGTTATGTGCGTTTTACGGAACAGTACGCGCATGCGCGCCCAGTAGCACGGCCGCGCTAATTTTGAGGCAGTGTTACTGCCATTTAGCGCGGTCAGTAGCGCGGGCAAGCCTCCAGTAGCGCGGGCGCGCTATTGGGGGTCGTTTTAAAGCTATATTTCGTCCCCCACAGCCCCAAAACATAAAAACTTGCTCTAGAAAGGGAAGCTCTCAAAAATCTAACTCCTTAAGGGTCCTTCCACCACCCAAGGTAAGTTCTAATGGTGATTTTAAGTTAATTTCAATTTCCCAACATCTTATTAACATGGGTAAACCCTCCATATCATTAGATATTCGATTGGGACATCATTGTTGAGAGGAGAAACCCTAGAACTCGAATTCAAGGGGATTGAACTTCAAAAAGGTAATATCTTCATCCTCTAATTGATTCTAGCATTGGTTTGATGATTATAAACCCTAGTGCATGAGATATGAGTTGATGGGTTTGATAGAAAAGCATGAACGATTATAGGGTTGGGGTGTTGAGAGTTGATTATTGGTTAAAAGTGTTGTTTACCTTATGGGTGATGAAGAATAATGTTGATTATAACCATTTGAGACTTTAGAATTTATCTAGGATCAAGAGAATGGCTTGTTGGGTGTAGAAACACCATTAATAAGGACCATGAAGCTTTATGTCACCAAGTGTTTGAGAAAATGTTTAAGTGACTAAAACATGAGAATTTATGCTAATATGGTATCCCTTTGACTTGTATTGATATAGATTAAAGTTGAAAGGGTTGGCGAAGGTTGTATTACACTCAAGAGCAGGAAGTTAAGGAATGTGAGGCTAACTCTCTATGTTTGGGAATTTTAATGATTCTCCCTACGCTACGTTTCTTTTACGACGTATCAATTGCCTCAGAAATATAGTTAAGTCTAGTTCCTTGAATAGTTCTAGAACTTCTATTCTCTAGCTTCATAACTCGTTCATGACTTTCATTTCAAAAGTTGTGAGCTCAGTTCGTATTCAATATAGACTTGGGCTTGATGTCCCTATGTCTCAATATAGCTTACTCAGCATGTCTAATCAGTCGAAGTTTCAGTGTTCATAACCAGTTCAAGAATACATGTCTCATTCTAGTCCTATTCAGTATTCCAGTATTATGTGACTCAGTATGATTCAATATTCCAGTATAATGTAACTCAGTGTGATCCAGTATTCCAGTATTATGTAACTCAGTGTGATCCAGTATTCCAGTATCATGTAACTCAATGTGATTTAGTATTTCACTATCATATATTGCAGTATGATTCTTAGTTCCTGATTTTAAATCCCTGAATGTTGAATACTTGTATTTGGGCCTGAGGCCGCAGTTTATGCTTTATGCATCTTTGGGCCTGAGGCTGCAGTTTATGCTTTATGCATTTTGGACCTGAGGTCGCAGTTATATATACGTATACTTGGGCCCGAGGCCGCAGCTTGTGCACATATATATATTGGGCCCGAGGCTGCAGTTTAATATTCAGATAAACAGGTTGTTCATCATTCAGAAGAGGGAGTATTCATAACCTTACTTCCTTTATTCAGTTCAGTTATCAGTTATCTTTTCAGTTATCAGTTCAGTTATCA
>NW_017671349.1:2781-5557 GCF_001879085.1 Nicotiana attenuata | reverse complement strand
AGGAAATTCGTTAAAAAGATAAAGTGTGGGAGTATAACTCATGATTGAGGTAGATAAGAGAACTCTGGTAAAAGAAGTTCACCAGCCAAGATAGGAGTTCGACTTCGGGCTCTAAAGATGATGGAGTTGTTGTCTAGAACAGGACTTGTTCCCCCTTAGTAGCCGTTGAGAAGGAGAAACAACTTGATGATCCCTACGTGTTGCAGTTGAAGAGGAGATTCACAAGTATAAGATGATGGCTTTTGAATAAGGGGGAGATGATAGGACTTTGAGGTACTAGGACAGATTGTGTGTCCCAGTAGATGGACTTAAAAAGGGAAGATCATGTTAGAAGCCCATAATTCTAGGTATTCTTTCCATCCAGGTTCCCAAATATGCATCATGACCAAGGAGATTTATCGGTTGAACGACACGAAAAAGAACGTCGTAAACTTTATGGCCAGGCAGAGCATTTTATTTAAACAGTCGAGGATATGTCCTTGATGTTAAGAGTAATTGGGATGATCACATACCTCTCATTGACCTTGCTAATAATAACCTACCATTCTAGTATCAAGATGGCACCGTACGAAGCTATGTATGGGTGAAGGTATAGATCACCATTTGGTTGGTTCGATGTTGGAGAAGTGGAGTTGTTAGGACCTGATTTGGTCTATCAGACTATAGAGAAAGTTAAGTTGATTCAAGAGCGTTTGAAGAAAACTCAGAGCCGCCAAAATGTCCTATTCGAGCGTGCGGCATAGAGACCTAGAGTTTCAAGTTGATGATTAGGTATTTCTGAAAGTTTTGCTTATGAAAAGCGTTATGAGATTTGGGAAGAAGGGAAAGCATATTCCCTACTATATTGGGCCATATAGAATCTTGCGAAGGATCGTCAATTAGCTTATGAGTTAGAGTTGCCACCAGAATTAGTGGGGGTACATCTAGTATTTCACGTGTCATGTTATAACATTCAAGTTTTCAGCACTCAGATACTCATGCTAGTTCAGTACTCAGATACTCATGTCAGTTCAGTAGTCAGATACTCATTCTAGTTCAGTACTCAGATACTCATGTCAGTTCAATACTCAGATATTCAAGTCAGTTCAATACTCAGCTACTCATGTCAGTCCAATACTTAGATATTCATGCCAGCTTAGTACTCTGATATTGATGTTAGTTCAATTCTCAAATATCCGTACCAGTTCAATATTCGAAAATCCATGTTAGTTCTGTATTCATGTATCCATGGCAAACCAATATTCAGTCAATGCAGCAGTCATTAAGTTCAGTATATCAACAGTTCAGTAATCATGTATTCATTCAGTTTAGTATACAAGTGTTAATGAAAGTTCATGTTTGCACCAGACTCGTTTAAGGTCCGGAGTTAGCAGAAGTTACAGTCAAGACAATCATTCGAGGACGAATGATCCCAAGGGGGAGAAATGTAACATCTCGCACATTCGGATTAGGTATGAATGAGTTAAAGGAGTAGTAAGGTTATATTTTGGACATATGAAGTCCTATTGGGATGATTATGGGTGATAATAGTTGTTTAAAAATCAAGATGGAAAGAGAGGTGCATAAGATTTGACAAAATCGACTAAGTTTGCATAAGGTCTATATTCCATCAAGTTCTAGTGAAACTGTGTAAGAAATTGGGGAAAACTCAAAGCTTGATAGCTCTAGGACTTCGAAATAGCTTTCCAACGATATATTATGGAGCCCCAACGGATCTCTGTGCAAAAAGTTATGTGCGTTTTACGGAACAGTACGCACATACGCGCCCAGTAGCGCGGCCACGCTAATTTTGAGGCAGTGTTACTGCCATTTAGCGCGGTCAGTAGCACGGGCGCGCTAGTAGGGGGTTGTTTTAAAGCTATATTTCGTCCCCCACAGCCCCAAAACATAAAAACTTGCTCTAGAAAGGGAAGCTCTCGAAAACCTAACTCCTTAAGGGTCCTTCCACCACCCAAGGTAAGTTCTAATGGTGATTTTAAGTTAATTTCAATTTCCCAACATCTTATTAACATGGGTAAACCCTCCATATCATTAGATATTCGATTGGGACATCATTGTTGAGAGGAGAAACCCTAGAACTCGAATTCAAGGGGATTGAACTTCAAAAAGGTAATATCTTCACCCTCTAATTGATTCTAGCATTGGTTTGATGATTATAAACCCTAGTGCATGAGATATGAGTTGATGGGTTTGATAGAAAAGCATGAACGATTATAGGGTTGGGGTGTTGAGTGTTGATTATTGGTTAAGAATGTTGTTTACCTTATGGGTGATGAAGAATAATGTTGATTATAACCATTTGAGACTTTAGAATTTATCTAGGATCAAGAGAATGGCTTGTTGGGTGTAGAAACACCATTAATAAGGACCATGAAGCTTTATGTCACCAAGTGTTTGAGAAAATGTTTAAGTGACTAAAACATGAGAATTTATGCTAATATGGGATCCCTTTGACTTGTATTGATATAGATTAAAGTTGAAAGGGTTGGCGAAGGTTGTATTACACTCAAGAGCAGGAAGTTAAGGTATGTGAGGCTAACTCTCTATGTTTGGGAATTTTAATGATTCTCCCTACACTACGTTTCTTTTACGACGTATCAATTGCCTCAGAAATATAGTTAAGCCTAGTTCCTTGAATAGTTGTAGAACTTCTATTCTCTAGCTTCATAACTCGTTCATAACTTTCATTTCGAACGTTGTGAGCTCAGTTCGTATTCAATATAGACTTGGGCTTGATGTCCCTAAGTCTCAGTATAGCTTACTCAGCATGTCATAA
>NW_017671349.1:0-775 GCF_001879085.1 Nicotiana attenuata | reverse complement strand
AGATGGTTAGTGAAGGGATAGTAAGTAAGTTTTGAGTAGATACAGTGAATTAGCAATTTTAGCAGAGCTAGTAAAGGTAAGATTTGATCCACTTAGCCAGGTTATCTCTAGTGTGTGGATGGCAGTTTGAAATACCGAACGTATGTGTTAGAACCCAAAGAGTTTAAGTTAAACCCGAAGTACAGCGATAGTGGAAAAAAAATCAGCTAGGCAGTAAGAGAACCAACTACAAAAGAATAGCCTTTAGGAATTATCGAAATGTGGTTTCTCCAGGATTGACAGTGTGAGCAGAGTTAAATTATTAAGAGTGTGTATGATATTTGTGAATACATTAGCCTTCCGTTATGTGAATAATTTAGTTTTCCCTAGTAAGAAAGATTTCTAAGAAGTAAGTTGGAAGATGAGTCGTCATTGACATAGAGTGCAAAGAATTGCAGAAAATAAGGAAAGTTATTTGGATCCCAACAAAAAGAGAAGGATCCACATGTATAAGACCTTTGGTCTAAGGGGGTGATGTGAAAACCATCAGTAAGTGCAGTTAGATATCTGAAAACTCGAATAGTAGCATGGGATATGAAAAAGGAAATTAGTTCGGTAATGAGGGAAAATTGTATAATTACCACAAGGATTATGTCTAGCATGTGTAAGAAAAACAAAGTGAGTAGAATGATCACCGATTTTAGTCATTGATGATAAAGTGATCACAGAAAAGCTATAAAACCATACCTATTTATGTGTCACGAGGGTAGTGCCATTGCACGAGACTCTAGTCTTC
>NW_017671348.1:267051-309402 GCF_001879085.1 Nicotiana attenuata | reverse complement strand
TTTTCGACGAAGGCGCATAGCCTGTCTTGGTTCAACCGTAGTTGAACTTTTTTGTGAAGGCGCATAGCCTGAGTCCCGGTTCAACCGTAGTTGAACTTTTTGGCGAAGGCGCATAGCCTGTCTTGGTTCAACCGTAGTTGAACTTTTTTGGTGAAGGCGCATAGCCTGAATCTTGGTTCAACCGTAGTTGAACTTACTGGGTAAGGCGCATAGCCTTGATTTAATGACGAAGGCGCTTAGCCTGAGTCTCGGTTCAACCGTAGTTGAACTTACTGGTGAAGGCGCATAGCCTGAATCTTGGTTCAACCCTGTTGTTTCGTTTGGAGCTTTGTGCTCCCAAGGTTCAGAAGGCCTTGAGGCGCCTGAGACTCGAACTTGAGTCTATTGGCCTTCTGAAATAGCTCTGTTTCAGGCGTCTACTTGGTATTGTAGAGACTCACCATCGAATCCCCACCCTGAAATAAAACAACAAATAGCATACCTTCAGGGGTTTGGGCTTGTCATTGGGCCCAAATAAGACAATTCCTTGCAAATGCGTTTGGGATCAGCTGTTCACGTTGGGCCGCCAGCTTCTTCATATAGAGTAACTAGTCCTTCCCGCATGAGCCCTTAATTAACTATTTAAGATTTCCATTATGTTAGTGCTAATTAATTAGCTTCCTGCTAGTATGTTGNCCTTCTGACATGTGTAACTGGTTCTACAGAAACATGAGATAAAAAGTTTATACTTTTGGTTTTATTTTTGGGCTTGGCTCAACATTTGAAAAAGCGGACGTGGAGCAGAGAGTGTAGGAGTGAAGAATAGACAGGAGTTGAGAGAGGAGGGCATTGAGAAGTGAACTCGGAGTAGAGACAGGACCTGAAGTAGATTTAGTAGCTCAAATGGTTGGGATGGGAGGGAGAAGCTCATGCTGATAAGTGGCTGATATAGTGAACATGAGATAATGTACAGTTGGATTAGAAGTGGAGAGAATGATCGTTGTAATGGACTTGCATGTGAGAAAATGGCTTACTGAAGTTCGGTTCTAGTACCATGGGAAAGAATCTGGTTGTCCTACCCAAAACATTAAGGTAATGGGAGTAGATTAGGATCATAAATCCCTTTAGAAATGCTTTTCTTGGTTTAACCGTAGTTGAACTTTTGGCGAAGGCGCATAGCCTTGATATAATGGCGAAGGCGCATAGCCTGAGTCCCGGTTCAACTGTTGTTGAACTTAGTCGATTTTGATGGCGAAGGCTCGTGACCTGAGTCCCGGTTCAACCATAGTTGAACTTTTTGTTGAAGGCTCATAGCCTGTCTTGGTTCGACCGTAGTTGAACTTTTGGCTAAGGCGCATAGCCTGAGTCCCGGTTCAACTGTTGTTGAACTCCGTCGATTTTGGCGGCGAAGGCTCATGGCCTGAGTCCCGGTTCAACCGTAGTTGAACTTTCTGGTGAAGGCGCATATCCTGTCTTGGTTCAACCGTAGTTGAACTTTTTGGAGAAAGCGCATAGCGCGGATTTAATGGCGAAGGCGCATAGCCTGAGTTCCGGTTCAATTGTTGTTGAACTTAGTCGATTTTGGCGGCGAAGGCTCATGGCCTGAGTCCCGGTTCAACCGTAGTTGAACTTTCTGGTGAAGGCACGTAGCCTGTCTTGGTTCAACCGTAGTTGAACTTTTTGGCGAAGGCGCATAGCCTGTCTTGGTTCAACTGTTGTTGAACTCCGTCGATTTTGACGGCGAAGGCCCATGGCCTGAGTCCCGGTTCAACCGTAGTTGAACTTTCTGGTGAAGGCGCGTAGCCTATCTTGGTTCAACCGTGGTTGAACTTTTTGTGAAGGCGCATAGCCTTGATTTAATGACGAAGGCGCTTAGCCTGAGTCTCGGTTCTACCATAGTTGAACTTACTGGTGAAGGCGCATAGCCTGAATCTTGGTTCAACTGTTGTTGAACTTTGTCGATCTTGATGGCGAAGGCTCATGGCCTGAGTCCCAGTTCAACTGCTGTTGAACTTTGTCGATTTTGACGGCGAAGGCTCGTGACCTGAGTCCCGGTTCAACCATAGTTGAACTTTTTGTTGAAGGCTCATAGCGTGTCTTGGTTCAACCGTAGTTGAACTTTCTGGTGAAGGCGCGTAGCCTGTCTTGGTTCAACCGTAGTTGAACTTTTGGCGAAGGCGCATAGCCTTGATATAATGGCGAAGGCGCATAGCCTGAGTCCCGGTTCAACCGTAGTTGAACTTTCTGGTGAAGGCGCGTAGCCTGTCTTGGTTCAACCGTAGTTGAACTTTTGGCGAAGGCGCATAGCCTTGATATAATGGCGAAGGCGCATAGCCTGAGTCCCGGTTCAACCGTTGTTGAACTTTTTTGGTTCGTGGGTTTTTGGGAGCTGAAGCTCGGTTTTGATTCGAGATCTTGAGCAGCTTAATCGTTATCTTCCCAACCGGGGTATGTAGGCTGTCTCGAAGCTTTTCTCGATTCGAGATTCCTCCGTGCTGGTTTCCGGTTGGAGCCCTTATCAGGGATGTGGGAGATCTCTTACGAAGATTCTCCCCAAAGGAAGGGGGCTTGCTTCTTCTTGTTTGCACCATTAGATAGATGAGGGACAGAGGAACCGGACCTCGATTCGAGATCTTCGAGTTCCATCGGCCTGATATGCCGCTTTGGCTTGTTTTTGCTGGGTTGTTCTTCCCAACCGGCGTTTCTTTCCTTTTGGTCCATGGAAGAACTACGCGATTTTGCTATGAAATCCCCACAGACGGCGCCAAATTGTTTGCTCAAAAATTATTACATATCTTTTGAGTGTAAAACAATACAAATAATCACGGGAAAATCATAGCAAATCGTAATAATCCGTTGGACCAAATGAAAGAAACGAGAATAAGTACTCAGAATTAGGGGGAGAAACATTCGAAACCTTTATTGATAATATTTGTTTGGTCTGCCTCTCCATGAAGAGGTTCAGAGCCTTACAATGGTGTTTTCTCTTCCCATAAGATGGGTATATTTTTCCCTTCTCTCTCCTGTCTATAGTGGTGAAGAAGCAGCCCCCCAGTTCTAGGGCTTCTACTCTTAGTATTTATAGCTGTGGGCTTCGTGAGCTGGCAATAAGTGGCCGTGACCACGTTGGGATCTCGCCTTTATGGTAGCGGACAGGCCATGGCCTTGTTGATCGAGCCGGATGCGGGTTGAACATCGTCAATTCTGAGTGGTCGTACCACTAATTAATCATGAATTAGCTTGAAACGGGATTAACCTCGTTAATTATCGTGGGGCCGGATTCTGACCCATACAAATTTGTATCTTGAAATGCATCCTTATGCTTTCTTTATTTACTATTTTAGGAGGATCGAAGAGATCAGAGGTGGCTAACGAAGGAAGATATATAGCAAACAGATCAAGGAAATTTAGACAAAAGTGACATGAATTATACACTACGTAGTAACATCAATTAACACATACAGAAAGGATACGTGATACACAGCTGATCACAAAATATGACACTAGCCACGCTAATACAATCAAAAGCAAATCAACGTGGACGCTATGTATTACTCCCTCCGTTTCATATTATATGAGGTAGTTTGACTCGGCACGGAGTTTCAGAAAAAAGAAGAAGACGTTTGAAACTTGTGGTCTTAAAAGCTTAAGGGGTAAAAAGTTTGTGGGTCATGACATTTGTATGGCTATAAAAGCTTCTCATTAAGGATAAATGGGTAAAATAAAAGAGTTTAAAGTAATTATTTTCAAATTTAGAAATGTGTCATTTGTTTTGGAACAGACTAAAAAGGAAAGTATCTCATTTAATATGAAACGGAGGGAGTACATAAAGTACGATATTAATTTCTATATCCCCTCCCTGTAACATCCTTCAGGGATTGAATAATGCCAATCTAGAAACATTGCTTTGTGGGGGTTTTTTTCAAATAAAATGAATAGAAAGTATTATCATATTTAAGGAGTTGTAGGTTTGTAAGGTGGAGAAAGAGAAGGAAAAGGTGTGTCCTTTGGATGGCTTGGGAATGTTGGTAATTCTGGTTTAGGCAGTTCCGGGATTTCTGGCTTTGGTATACTCGGCATCTCAGGCTTTGGCATAGCTAGAACTTCGGACTTTGGCACTTCTGGCTTTTTCACGGGAGTAAGCTCGGGTTTTGCCATTGCGGGGACCTGGGGTTTTGGCACATCTGGAATTTCAGGCTTTGGTACTTCAGGCTTTGGCATGATAGGAATCTCAGGCTTTGGTACCTCAAATTTTGGCACAACTGGTAGCTCAGGCTTTGGCACAATTGGTACTTCAGCCTTTGGCACGGCCGGAAGAAGCTCGGGCTTTGGCACAACTGGAGTCTCAGGTTTTGGCAAAGTTGGTAACTCGGGCTTTGACACTGCTGGTAGCTTGAGTTTTGGCACAGTTGGCACTTCAGGCTTTGGTAAAGTAGGTAACTCAGGCTTTGGCGCAGATGGTAGCTCGGGTTTTGGTACACTTGGTACTTCAGGTTTTGGTACAGTAGGAATTTCAGGCTTTGGAATGGCTGGGATTTCAGACTTCTGTATGGTTGGAAGCTCTGGTTTTGGCACAGCTGGGATCTCAGGCTTTGGCACAGTTGGTACTTCAGGTTTTGGTACACTAGGAATTTCAGGCTTTGGAATGGCTGGAATTTCAGGCTTCGGTATGGTTGGAAGCTCGGGTTTTGGAATAGTTGGGATCTCAAACTTTGGCAAAACTGGGACTTCTGGGAATTTCGGTTTAGGAATTTCAGGAAGGGGTGTCTCCAGAAGACGATGTGCTGATACACCACTCGTTATGTGGCCATACATGAATAAGATTAGAAATGCAAGTGGTAAGAGGTAGGATAGATGCCAATGCTGAGCCATTTTTCGCTGCAAATCCTAGAAGTTTAGAAAAAAATGTGTAAAGGCTGGATGTAACTTTGGCCTTCTGTTTCTTACTATATATTGGTTCTACATGCATGCAATAACAAGGACTCAAAGATTATGGTTGTTGGAATGGGATGTGTAGTTGAACTTCTCATCTATTATTTGCTTTACTACATTTTCTTGAATTTGTCTTCTGGTAGCTCAAACCTTTAAACTAAATACCTACTGAAAATGTGATAGTCAAAATTTGTCATCATCAAATCCAGTATGCTGGTACTTGTTAGAAACTTCTCTTCTGTTGCTTCAATTTCCTTGCAAAGAAAAGAAGCCTGAAATTAAAAGTCACATTTTACGCTAACCTAATTCATTTGGTTACAACTTCATTAGAATATTTTGAGGTTTGACAATTCCTCTTCATTAATGGCTCTACATAGAAAGGAAAACTTGCCAGATTTTACGAGTGTCAAACAGAAAAGCCATTAGTTAGTTTAATTTTTTTATCCCGCCGAATAATTCTTGGCTAGTAAATATCACTATTAAGAAGCAAATTATCTACTACCTTATTCATCAGATATATTACAGGAATTGGAGACCTCTAAATATTATATTTTTTTCTTGTTCTTATGAATAAAAAAAATCAAGATTGGGCAAAAGAGTGATACCTTAGGTCTGTAAAATCAGAGAATTGAACCTTCACAGGGTTTAATTTGTATAGCTCAATGTGTTAATATAACTGGCACTGCTGATTCTTTCCAACTCTACATAGAAATGGTGGATTTTGAATTATGAAATGCTTTTCCCAGTATAAACTCAAATATAATTATCCAATAGTCCTCCAAGAATTGCAGAAAGACAGCATTGTGAAATTAGCACATGGCACGTCTAATGTGGACAAGCATAAACGACGCTTCTATTCAATTAAGCATTGGACGTGGTATTGCTGGTCAATGCTGAAAGAAAAACTACTATTATATGAGATGACATAAGCAAAGATAATTTGATTACCAGTGCAGATAACAAACAAACATTTAATACTGAAGAAAATGGGTAACTCAATTGGTAGGCTGCTCAAAATTGACGCCTGCACCAGGTCTACACTCAGAGGCAGGTATGCACGTCTCTGAGTACTGCCACTGGATAAGCCAATTCAATCAAACATCCTAATAGGTTCACACCTACAACAACTCGTTTATGGCAATGGGGCGGTGCGGGTGCGGGGCGGTGCGGGTTTCAGCTTATGCGGGTGCGGGGCCGGGTGGATGGACGCAGGTGCGGGGCGGGTTGAATTTTTTTTACAAAAATCAACGCGGTTGCGGGGCGGTTGCGGGTTTTGGGATAATTTTATCTTTCCTAGAATCTGATTATAAAATTCTCCCGCTAAGCATGCAATTTTTATCAATCTTCCTTATTAATTCCTTTAGGCTTTACCATATTATATCCGGTGTTTATTCCCTCATCTTAAATTAATATATACAAAAAATTTATTATATTTAGTTTGCATTATCAAATCAGTTATGCATTTAGATCATCATCATCACTATAAGACCAATTTACTTAATTGAATTCATATTTGTCCAGAAACTAATCCTAAGAAGATTTAAAAATGATCAGTAGACATAATACCAAAACGTTTTACTCCTTCAATTTTTTGGGTTTGCTTTCTTTCTAATAATGCTTTTGATTCTTGATTTTAAAAGCCCTAAAATAAAAATAAAACAACTAGCTCTGTTAGTACAAGTTAACAAAAAAATGTTTGGGAAAAAATACTCATTAAAATTAAAAATTAAAAAAAAAAAAAAGAGAAAATTTTGTACTATGCGGTGCGGGTTTATGCAGGGCGGGGCGGGATGAAAACATAAAATTTTGTTATGCGGGGCAGGTTGAAGCCTTTGCGGATTGAGGCAGAACCCGTCCCGCAACCGCTCCGCCCCGCCCCATTGCCATCTCTACTTATGAAGGTAATAATTTTCTTTGCAAGAACTGTGGCCATCTTGGGCACACAGCTACCACATGCACTCAGACATCAACAAGGGCAGAACAATTGCAAGAATTTAACAATAATGCACAAAATTTGGACAATGAAGGGAGCAGTTCACATCCTCCACCGGAAGATCAATGGCAAGTAGTCACCTTCAACAGGCGAAGGAACCAAAGAACAAAGAAATTATTTGAAAAAAACCACAGAAATTCCATAACACCAAATTCACTGCCAGGTACCAGTATTAATGTTAAAATTTATGATGCGGCGGCAGGTAAGTACCTCAACTCTAAAAAAATAGTTTACAAAGCTATAAATAACCCTGTTATCCTAAATAACAATGACAATATGGGCCCTAACAATATTAATGAAATCCCTCCTCCAAATATTAAGGAAGATGAATTAATGCCCACTTCTGATAAATTTGATTCCCTGCTAATTCAGCATTCTAATTCCATCACTGAAACAAACACTGCCAATGACAAAATTCCTCCTTCGTTAATTCCTAAGCTTTCCCTATATCCCACCAAAACCACCACTCAAGTAGGTACAAGTGGCAACCCTAATCCATGCATCCACTATACCCCTAATCCACTTGCCAACTCACCCCTCACAAAGCTTCCTTGCTACACGCAAACTATCCCCTCTTCCTCTAAGGCTCCAAAATCACAACAACACTTGGCAAAAGACACTAGCCAAATGTCAATGGCTACTACTCCTCCAATCACAAATAATCTCCTTTCCCAATTTTCCCAATCTCCCATGCATGCAAAATCTTCCATATTAGATTTGCAATCATTAGCACCAAACATGCACTCAACCATTCCAACTATATCTTCCCCCTCAAACTCCAATACTCGGCCAGATTCCTCTCCTCAAAACAAAGACTTCCCCATAACTCCTTCTAAGAAAATCAATGGCACACTTCCCACCTTTCTCACTACAAATCCCATTCCACCCGCCAACTTTTGTGTCATCACTATCGATACCCAACTAAGACCCTCAAACCTGGATAGAACATGGACTACAGGGTCATGCAGCCTTCTTCCCGATGATCATCAATGGTCAGGAAGTATGGATTGTTCTTCAGAATCCGAACTTCCTAGCACAACTAATCTCGGAAGGCATGGCCTAGCAATGAGGAATTACATCAATCACATGTGGCTAGCCAATGCCCTGGAACCTTACACATCACTTCAACCCCCTCAACAATATGGAGTTACTATATCAACTCCCCTTCTTCACTCCGGTCAATCAAGTGACCGACCACCCCATCTTCTACCCATGGCAACCAATTCCCCAACACAATCCGATCCCCTTGGACATCCAAAACCAACAACACCCTCCTAACGAGCAAGACCAAGAGGGCCAAGAGATACCCGAAGAGATGGTAGAGGAAATAATTGTTCCACAGGTCAGGGGATCGTTCACCGGAATTTCAAGCATCAGACAAGCATCTCTCATGCTATTCCAAGAGATGGAGGACAGGAAACATACTCAGGTGTCCAGTAGCACTTTACAAATGCTCCATCGACATCCGCCCTCCGATTCTACAAGCAACAGGGAACTTTGCAGCAGTACTGAGCCCATCTCTGAGGCAATTCGCTCATCTCCTACACGTGGGGCCAAGGAACAATAATCTCAACTCAAACCATCTCCAAATGAATAGTTCAATGAGTCTTCTTGTCTGGAATATCCGTGGGGCGAACAATGATGAGTTCAAAAGAAATTTTAGGGAATTGATTAACACTCATTACCTTGCCATGGTTGCATTGTTGGAAACCAAAATGTCTGACCATAAACCTCTCCGTGATGAGTTTCATTTTTCTGACATTCTGGAGGTTCCAGCCGTAGGTCATGCTGGAGGGGTAGTTCTGCTTTGGTATGAAAACCTAGTTACACTAAATCTCGTAAGCAAATCCCACCAAGAAATCCATGCAATGCTCCAGGTATCTCCTATCCAACCCCCTAGTCTTATTAGTATCTTGTATGATAGTACCTCTCTTAATATGCGTAGTAATCTTTGGAATAGCCTTTGCGCCATAGCGGATACTTATCAAGGGATGTGGCTAGTAGGAGGGGATTTCAATGAAATCCTTTCCCAAAATGAAAAATGGGGAGGGGGGGGGGGGGGTAAACCTATTAATATTCAATGCTCTTCTCGTTTTTGGTCATGTTAAATTATTGCAATTTAATAGACCTAGGCTTTAAAGGTGCAAAATACACTTGGACCAACCGTAGAATAAACTCGGGTGGTCTAATTTTAGAACGTTTAGACAGGTGTCTTGCCAACACCATGTGGATCAACCAATATCCCGATGCTTCTATCACCCACCTACCCTGAACTCACTCAGAACATGCCCCTATACTTCCTTAATTTAAAAGGTCTGGCTCTCACTTTAGCAGAAAACTCTTTAGGCTCGAAACTTTTTGGTGCTATCACTCGGATTTTGACACCATTGTCAAAAACTCTTGGCAAGATAGACATCTCCTTGAAGCCACCGATTATTTTCAACATAGGATTATGCAATGGGCAAAGGCCACCTTTGGCAACACAAATAAAAAAGAAATAGAATCCTTGCGAGACTCTAAGGAATCCAATCCTCCCCAAAGTACCCCACTAGCCAATCCCTTCATCTTTTGGAAAATGATCTTATATCTGATTACAACAACATCCTGAAAATAGAGGAAGATTATTGAAAAATTCGGTCTCGTTTAAATTGGCTCAACGATGGGTACGCAAATACAAAATTCTTCCACTTAAGTGTAGTTAACCGCAAAAGAAGAAATAATATCTCCTTCTTCCAGGATAGTGAGGGTAATTGGATTAATGACCCGACGCAAATTCTTAGTCACACATCTCAACATTTCCAGAAAGCTTTTCAAACTGACCATATAGAAACACCCTTGCAAAACATTTGAAATTCTCAAACTAGCTTTGAAAGCTTAGATCTCTCCCCACTGGACTGTCCTCTAAAAGATTTTGAAGCGTGCAATTTTCTCCTTCAAACCCTTTAAGGCACCCGGCCTTGATGGTATCCACCTCTCTTTTTTAGTCAAAGATATTGGCATATAGTTAGGAATTCAGTCTTAACTTTTTTCCATAATATTTTCAACAATCTCTCAATCCCTGAAGCTCTTAACTCTACCTATATATGCCTCATCCCAAAATTACACAACGCAAATAACCTCAATAATTTTCGTCACATAGGACTCTGCAACACTATTTATAAGGTTATTACGAAAATTATTGTGAATAGAATCAAGCCCTACCTTGACAAAATAATTGGTCCTTATCAAACTAGCTTCCTCAAAGGAAGAAGAACTAGTGACAATGCCATTATTATTCAAGAAATGATTCATCATTTCCAAAAAATTAAATAGGGGTGTGCATTCGAATCGGTTTATCGATAAATCGAATCGATTATTTGTTATCGAAATCGAAATCGAAAAATCGAAACCTTATTGAAACGATAACGATAAGCATATGTACAAATCGATAATCGATAAGTAATTATCGATAAGGGTCAAAATCGAATCGATAAATCGAATGCACACCCCTAGACTGTAGACACTTGTTAAATGAGTAATTACCTATTTGTGTAGATTAATATAACATACAGAATGTATATATATTCCGCTACTATTTTGAAAGCGGCTATACAATATTATTTTCCCTAATCTATACCCTTTCCTTACCCTTAACGTCCTTACCNATTGAGCTGAGCCTTTTCCTCCTTTTTTACAGGTTGAGCCTTGTTTCTACTATAAGGGTATGTTCTTTAGTACTCTTTTAAGTTAATTGGGCATCAGGCATGGAAATATTTTTGGAAATAATACTAATTTTCAATAAAAGTATTTCTGAGAATTTGTGTTGCATCTTTCTTAGTTTGCTGCTTCTTTCCCACATAATAGGATTATAAACTTTCCTCACACTGTGGGGGGGGCTAGGGGTGTGCATTCGAATCGGTTTATCGATAAATCGAATCGATTATTTGTTATCAAAATCGAAACCTTATTGAAACGATAACGATAAGCATATGTACAAATCGATAATCGATAAGTAGTTATCGATAAGGGTCAAAATCGAATCGATAAATCGAATGCACACCCCTAGACTGTAGACACTTGTTAAATGAGTAATTACCTATTTGTGTAGATTAATATAACATACAGAATGTATATATATTCAGCTACTATTTTGAAAGCGGCTATACAATATTATTTTCCCTAATCTATACCCTTTCCTTTACCCTAAGTCCCTTACCCTATTATTTCTTCTACCACATTTAAGGAATGATCATATTTAAAGATCAAGGGAATGAAGTTCAAATTAATGGAAAACAGAATTAGTCGTGATGATGTGTTTTGTTTTGTTTTGTTTTTTTTATACCGTTGGAGTGTTGGTAGCATACATTTGATCCCTTACTTTAGTTTTGTTGCATGTGCTTGTTGACACAATTTTTATATTATAAATGGTGTTCGTCTTATTTTAGCTTCTTTTTGTCCATATTAGTTAGGCGCGTTTATAGCGATATACTTTCCGTGGAATCCGGTAAATTTTCTTATTGGTGTAATCGATAACCGAATCGATAAGCCCCCAAAATCGAAAAAATCGAAACCTTATTGAAACGATAACGATAAGCATATGTACAAATCGATAATCGATAAGTAATTATCGATAAGGGTCAAAATCGAATCGATAAATCGAATGCACACCCCTAAAATTAAAGGTCGCTAGGGGAAGAACCTTCTAAAAATTAACCTTGAAAAAGCTTTCGATAGACTTGAATGGTCCTTCATTTACCGTAACTTACTCTTCTTTAAATTTCCACCGTATATCACAAAGCTCATTATGAGCTGCATCAGTACTTCTAGAATCGCTATCCTAGTCAATGGCTCCAAAACAGGTTTTTTTTCATCCATCAAGAGGTATACGACAAGGTGACCTAATGTCTCCGTATGTTTTTATACTCTGCATGGAATTATTGTCCAAATATATAAATCATCAAGTTAATATTGGACTCTTAGACCCAATAAAACTCAATCCCACCGGCCCATCTCTCTCACATCTATTCCATGTGGATGACATAACTCTCTCAGCCAATGCCAACTTAAAACCAATCCACACAATTAAGCGTAGCCTTCACTTTTTCTCTCAACTCTCTGGGTAAAAAATCAATAATACTAAATCAGAAATAATCTTCTCGTGAAACTGTGATACTCAAACCAAAACTCACATCGCTAATATCCTTAACAATAGAATGAGTGAAAATTTTGGTAAATAATTGGGATTCCCTATTCTCACTGGTAAGCCTAGGGCCTCGGATGTACGCTATATCGGCGACAACATGAACACTAAGCTTGCTAGTTGGAAAACAAATTTTCTTTCGATTGCAGGAAGAACAACTCTTGCCAAATCAACTCTCAATGCCATCCCAAACCATGCAATGCAATATCTCCTACTCCCCTCCTCCACACTCAAGCAAATTGATAAAATACAAAGAGATTTTATCTGGGGCTCTACCACTCTGAAAAAGAAAATCCACTACATCAAATGGTCCACCGTCACTCAGCCAAAGCATGTGGGGGGCCTGGTAATCAGAAAAGCATCTGAAAAAAACTTAGTCTCTCTGGCCAGTCTCTTGGAGGCTCTTCACCAATCCTAGTTCTATATGGGCCAAAACGCTTATTAATAAATACAACCATAAGAGAAACCACAACTCCCACTCTCTCATTTGGAATAACATTCTAACAAGTTGGAAAATCTGTAACCAGGGTCTTCAATGGATAATTGGGCCAGGAAACATTAGTTGTTGGTTCTCCGCATGGATTCCGGGTATCCCACCCTTGAATACCCTCATTCAAGGGCCAATGAACCAAGCTGATCAAACCCTCAAAGTCAAGGATCTTTGGAGTTCTAACAATTGAGACCTTTCCAAACTTTCCTTTATTCTACCTACTGAAATAAGGAACAAAATCCTCTCCATCAATCTTGCCACCATTAATAACACTAGAGACATTCCTACTTGGGCTCTCACCTCAAATGGTATCTTTTCCACGAACTCTACTTATAAGCTACTCTCAGCGCCACCTGCTAATACCTATAAGTTCCATTGGATCTGGAAGCAGAACATGCTTCACAAGATAAAATACCTGCTTTGGCCATATTCCCATAATCGGCTTCCGACCAAAAATTATCTCCACCAAATTGGTCTTAACATCGACATTACTTACTTTATATGCAAAAGGGCAGAAAATACAATCACCCACGTTTTTTTCGAATGCCCCATAGCCATAAAATTTTGGAGCAATGCGCACCTAAACTTTCTTCCCCTCCACAAGAGCTCTGAGCATTGGCTCACTATATTAAAAGACTCTAACATAGCTTTGGATCATTGGGGCATCTCATGGGAAGAATTCTTTCCATTCGCTATTTGGCACCTGTGGCTCAACAGAAATAATAACTCTTTTAATAATTTATGCAGTCAACTATCTCTTAATATGGTTATCATGCGCTGCAAATAATTTAAATACTGCACAAACTCCCCTAGCTACACCCCCCCCCCCCAATATAACCATCTATATAAAATGGCTTCCGCCAACAAATTTTTCCCTTAAGCTCAACATTGATGGTGCCTTCAAAGGTAAATATAAGAAAGGAGGTATCGGCAGAATCTTCAGAGATAATCATGAGGATTGAATTTTGGGTTATTACAACTCAACTATTGCCTATACCCCTGCTTATATGGAGCTTCTAGCTCTCAAGACTGGGCTACAACTAGCCTGCAAAAGAAACCTGTTAAATTAGAAATTGAAACGGATGCTACAGACATAATTCGCCTACTTGATGAAGATATTTGTTCAATATATTCTCACTTGATTACTGAGTGCAAGTCATTACTAAAGAAACTGGAGAATCCGCAGATCCGGCATAACTTCAGGGAGGGAAACAAAGTTGCCTACTTTTTGACCACCTAAGGATCCAAGCAAGCAATTAACAATCTTCTTTCTCTTTTGGAACAGCCACCAAATGCACTTTTGAAAATTGTCCAAGATGATAAGACTAGCTCTACTAAATCTAGGCTTGTATCTACTACTGTATTTGCTAAGTTAGTTGAACTTGGGAACTCTTTTGCAACTTGCAATTCTAATGTAAACAGTACGGTGGCAATACCTACGGATGAGCCCAATGTGACTCTTGCATTATGTAATAGAACTAGTTAATGAATGAAAAGTTCGTATTTCTACCAACAACAAAAAAACAAAACATACATGTAGTGGCACTAATTAAGAAGCTTTTTCGGCTAACATAAACTAAATAGTAGACATTAAATATGAAAATTTATCCACAAGGAGAAAAAGAGAGAAAAAGAAAAATATCAAGCCGTTGTTGTCTTGTTGGGCCGCAACGGATTTAGGAGGCGGAAGGAGTTCACCCGAACCCCCTTTGCCGTAAAATTACACTGTGCAGATACGGCAAAATCCGTTTTGTGCCTCTATATATTATATTGTGACGACCCAAAGGGTCATCACTTGTTTCCTTTTTTATTTCGTGCTTCCGAGGCCTTGAAAACCTCATTTTTGCTTGCCTCGATTTGCGTGCGCAGTCCGGGCGCGTAGCCGGAAAGATTATATGTTAAATTCTGTGAAAAATTCCAAAATGTGGCTTTAAAATGATTATAGTTGACTTTGGTCAACATTTTTGGCAAACGAACCCGGACCCGTGATTTGAGGGTCCCGGAGGGTCCGTAGAAAAATATGGGACTCAGGAATATGCCCGGAGTCGAATTCCGAGGTCTAGATCCCGAGAAATGAATTTTTCTGTGAAATTGTTTTTTTGAAATTATTAGGGATAATAGAAATGAAAATTTATTAAAAGACTGTGGTATCGGGCTCGTATTTTGGTTCCGACGCCCGGTACAAGTCTTATATGTGATTTAAGCGCTTCCTGTAAAATTTGGTTGAAATCGGACGTCGTTTGACGTGTTTCGGTCTATAAGTTCCAAATTTGAAAGTTTATGAAACTTAGAAGAAAATCATGTGTTTTGAGGCTTGATTCTATGTATATGATGTTATTTTGGCGATTTGATCGCACGGTTAAGTTCGTAGGAGGTTGTTTAGTTAGTTTGTGAGTTTGGTTAGGAGCCCCGAGGGCTCGGGAGTGTTTCGGAGGTGTTCCAGGGTGTTTTGAACTTAGGAGATGTAGCAGATTTTCTGCAATTTTTGCACAGCTTTTTCCTTCTTCGCGTTCGCGGCTCGGTCCCCGCATTCGCGTAGCTTTAATCCTCCCTTCATCGCGTTCGCGAACCCCGTATCGCATTCGCATAGACCAAACTCCGGACCCCAGCACTTTTCTTCTACGCGTTCGCTTTTGCCTCCACGCGATCGTGATGAGTTGCCCAGTTTACCCTTCGCGAACGCGGCCCCCTTCCCGCGAACGCGAAGGGCATTTTTGCCCAGTCATTTTAATACTTCAAAAACGAATAGTTACGGGTTTTTACTCAAATTTCACACGAGCTCTCTTCTCTCCCAAGCCTTAGGAAGTCATTGAAGCCCCCATTCTTCAAGACCACTTGGGTAAGTAATTTCCTACTTATTTCCTTCATTATCCTTCATTAATTAGTAAGTTTCTAAGCCTAAATCATATAATCTAGGGTTAGAATTGGGGGAAAAGGGTAGAGTTAGGATTTTTCGATTTTCTTCGATTTAGACCCCGTTTTGGGGTCGAATTTGAAAACAAATTGTATATTCGGGCTCGTGGGGGAATGGGTGACATGGAATTGGTTCAAACCTCGGGTTTTGACCAAGCGGGCCCGGGGTCGATTTTTTGGAATTTTGGGAAGAAGGCTTAGAAAACTATATTTAGGCATTGGGTTTGATTTGTTTAGCTTATACTAATGTTGTAAAGTCGTTATTTCATAGATTTGATTTAGTTGGAGCCGAATTCGAGAGGGAAAGCGGTCGTTATAGATTGATTTAGCGGTGGAAGTTGAGGTAAGTGTTTGATCTAACTTTGGCTTGAGGGAATAGGATTAGAGTATTGTTTTGCTAATGGCTAAATGTTGAGTACGGTGTATAGGCATGGTGACGAGTATCTATACACTGGTGTCTAGCATGACCGTGGGTCCTTGTTTGTACTTATTCTGATATTGTTATGACTCTTCCATGTTAATTGATGAATTCTATGTAATGTGAAGAGTATGGGGACTAATTANTGTGATTCTTCCATGCTTATTTGATGATTTCTATATTCTGTAAAGAGCATGAGACAGAGATTACGATTACTAAACTCCGTGGAGCAATGGCTCGAGTTGTGTTATGGATTGAGGAGGTATATGATATGAAATGACTCTTTGGAGCGGTGGCTCGGATGTTAAGTGAATTATAAGTGAGAAGTATAGAAAAGAGAAAGAGTTGATGGTTACTCCCTTGCCGGGACGTGTTATTGGTTTTGTTGATTTTCTCCCTTGCCGGGATTTAACTGTTTACTTGCGTTTCCCTTGCCGGGATTTTCTATTACTGTTTGTCTATCTCCTCGCCCCCATTGGTTGTGATTGTTGATTGGGCGAGGTTGTGTTATTTATACATGGATCGGGTTGCACGCCGCAACAACACTATATAATTATGGATCGGGTTGCACGCCGCAACAACACTATATAATTGTGGATCGGGTTGCTCGCCGCAACAACACTGTATAATTGTGGATCGGGTTGCACGCCGCAACAACACGGTCTATTTATGGATCGGGTTGCACGCCGCAACAGTGATAGCTAAGGATCGGGTTGCACGCCGCAACAGTATTGTATGTGATCGGATCGGGTTGCGCGCCGCAACAAGCTATAGTTTAATTGTGTTTACTCCGGATTTAAGTTTCTGTTGGCTGTTCTATTCTTTAAGTTTAGACTTCCTGTTTTAACTGTTGCCTCCCCACAGCATGTTTCCCCCTCCTTTAATAACTGTTTGTTTCCTGTTATTTTATGCAATATATCTCATAACTGCACAGGTTTATCTGGTAGTCTGGTCTAGCCTCGTCACTACTTCACCGGGGTTAGGCTAGGCACTTACCAGCACATGGGGTCGGTTGTGCTGATGCTACACTCTGTGCATCTTTTTGCACAGATTCAAGAGCAGCTTCTGGGCCTCAGCAGTAGGATTTGATCGGGAGCTGACTTCAGTCCAGGGACTTTCGAGGTATCCTAGCTGACGTTCGCAGGCCGGAGTCCCTTCTATGTTATTAGTTTGTTTTCCTTGTACCGAGACAAACATTGATGTACTTCTATTCGGACTTGTTTTTAGCACTCTTTAGTAGTTCGTGAGTTAGTGACACCAGTCTTGGGTAGAGAAATGTTAAATTTCCGCATTTGGTTTTCAGATATCTATGTTTTTAAGACTTCCGCTTTATTTTAAATGACTCGTATTATTATTATTGTTGAGATGTTACCAGAAAATATTTTAACTGCTTGGCTTGCCTAGCTCCGACAGTAGGCGCCATCACGACCCCCGATGGTGGGAAATCTGGGTCGTGACATATATTTTGAATCCCCTTGTCATAGTGCAAAAGCATAACTTAGTGATCAACGGGGTTCAAAATCTTTGTGAGGTCACTAGTTCAATTCCCACGGCAAAGAAATAAAAAACAAGAAACAGCTTCTTTAGTTAATTCATGTGTACTTCAAAAATATCAATCTGTTTATAACACAATTACATTACTCTCCCGGAGGAATAAATGTTGAAATTCGAATACAAACACAGAGCCAACGCAGCGGAATTAAATATAGAACGTACCTTCAGCCATTGTTGTTCAAGCGTTATAGGGAATCGCCTTTGGAACTTTTAGCAAAAAACCGAGAGAGCCTTCTAGCCTGTGCCTATCGTAAGATGCCAGATTGATGGAGTCACTGGTGTATTTATAGGTAGGCTAGGGACTCTTAGGCAAATACTTTATCCCTAGGAACTTCTCTTTATATTATAATTGCCCTAGGGACTCCTAACATATGGTAGTTTCTTTCCATCAAAGATTAAAGAATATTACCGGATATATTATTTCTTTGGAAGACAAGGTAAATAATTTATTACCTTATATGTGGGGCACACTAGAAGTCTCTAGAAGAGACGGTAATTTCTAACAATAAAGCTATCGCGGTGGTCTTTCTTTTTGAGAAGGCGAAATTGCAGTAACCGAATCCAATGTGCATTAGGATGAAAAGAAAGAATAAAAAGCAATAGAAGTAGGGTTGTGCACGGATCGGATTGGATCGGATTTAGCATATTTCGAATTCGGATTTCGAATTCTGAAAAGGGCAATCCGAATCCGATCCGAATTAACATTGGATCGGATCGGATTTTAAACTTTGGATCGGATAATTTATCGGATTGTCGGATCGGATTGTCACAAAATTGCTGGTTAGGACTTAGGACCATTCATCTGCTAAAACATCATTCAATCAGAAAAAACCATTCATCTCCTAAAGCACCATTCAATCATAATCAAAAAAATTGAGTGAATAAACATTATTCATCTCCTAAAACACCATTCAATCATATTGAGATACACTGTTGTTGGTTGTGGAATCAGTTGAAGCATCTCTTTCACCAAAATTTTCAACAATTTGAAGTTTATTCGGTGTCTCTGTCTCATCTTCCATCTACCAAAACAAAAAACAATCAAAGTAAAATCAAAAGTTGAAAAATAGAACATGAAAGAGACATAAAAGACATAAGGGAAGGGAAGAGAGGCGGAAGAAAGAGACATAAAAATCAAAGTAAAATCAGAAGTTTGAGACTTTGAGTCTTTGAGACTCTTCGGTCTTCACTGAAGAGAAGAGAGGCGGAAAAATCTAAGTGAGTGAGGGGGTGTGTAAAAAATGAATAAGCCTAACCCTAAAATTTTAGTGTAGAATTTATATAAGTACATATAGTTTCGGATTTCGGATCAGATCGGATTTAGATCATACCAATCCGAATCCAATCCGAAAATCCGAAATTTTATAAAACACAATCCGTATCCAATCCGAAATCCGAAATCCGAAATTCAAAAATCCGAAATAGAGTGGATCGGATCGGATTTCTGATATCCGATCCAAATGCACAGCCCTAAATAGAAGGACAAATCTTCAGTTTGGTTTAAAATACATTGATCGGCTATTTTTGGAATAACAGTTCTTCCGCTGGCGTTTAAGTATGCTAATTCATCCTCTGGTCCTTTCTGTACTCTCAATATGAGATGGAAGAAACTGGTAATATTTCACTGGAAAACGGTAAAGAATCAACAAGTAGTGGACTGAGCAAAATCAGAGATGGTTATGTATAGGAACTATTTCAAAGTAACTCCAGAAAATCCCATATAGATCATAGTTTTAATACACTGTATAAGAATTACATATAAGACTCATAGAGTCGTAATGAATCATGAAACAAGGTACATTTCAGATGAAATACTGGAAATGAACTATATTATATAATCATAGCAGAAAGTATCCAATATATGTCCTGTGAAAATAACTCCATGTCATGTCTCATGAGCAAACTTCACAGACTGAGGTGGCACATCTCAAAACCTCATTTGGGTACCATATGTAATTACTCAAGGTGTTTCGGGTTTGTAAGGTGGAGAAAGTGAAGGAAATGGTATCTCCTTTGGTAGGCTTGGGGAGGTTGGCAATGTTGGTTTAGGCAGTTCTGGGATTTCTGGTTTTGGGATAGCTGGAATCTCTGGCTTAGGTAGCTCGGGGATTTTTGGCTTTGGTAGCTCTGGGATTTCTGGCTTTGGCACAGCTGGAATCTCAGGTTTTGGCACCGCTGGTTGCTCGGGCTTTGGCATAGTCGGCACATCAGGCTTTGTCATAGCTGGAGGAAGCTCAATCTTCGGCATAGCTGGAACCTCTGGCTTTTTTGGGGGAGGAAGCTCGGGTTTTGACAACTTTGGGATCTCCGGCTTTGGCACGGCTGGAATCTCAGGCTTTGGCACTGCTGGGATCTCAGGCTTCGGGAAAGTTGGTAGCTCAGGCTTTGGAACAACTGGTAGCTCAGGCTTTGGCATGGTAGTAATCTCAGGCTTTGGAACCGTTGGGATTTCAGGCTTTGGTGCATTTGGCAACTCGGGTTTTGGCATTGCTGGGATCTCAGGCTTTGGCATAGCTGGAAGCTTGGGCTTTGGCGCAGGTGGGATCTCGGGTTTTAGCAAAGTTGGTAACTCAGGCTTCGGGATAGCTGGCAGCTCAGGCTTTGGCACCGTTGGTACTTCAGGCTTTGGCATAACAGGAATTTCAGGCTTTGGTATGGCTGGAAGCTCAGGCTTCGGCACAGTTGGGATCTCAGGCTTTGGCAAAGTTGGAACTTTTGGGAATTCTGGTTGAGGAATCTCAGGGAGGGGCGTCTCTAGAAGGCGACGTGCAGTTACACATGTAATGTGGCCATTCATTAAGCATAAATTGAGAAATGCAAGCAGTAAGAGGGAGGATATGTGGTGATGCTTAGCCATATTTCTGCAAATCCTAGAAGCTTAAAGAAGAATGTGTATAGAATCAGTGAAATTCGGATGTGGCATTGGATTTAAGGCTGTTGTTATATATAGGTTTTACATGCATGCAAACAAGGAGAACATTATTTTTGGTTGTTGGGAAGGGATATGTTAGTTGAACTTCTCATCTATTTGCCTGCCAATATTATCTTGAATTTTTCTTCTGGTAGCTCAAAATCTGTTTATTAACAATATATACTATCTACTACTATACCATAATAGTCAAAACCTGTCATTATCACATCTAATAAGCTGGCACTTGGTAGAAAACATTGATCAGTTGCTTCAACTTCCTTGCAAAGAAATCAATCTCGCTGCGTCGCATTTTACGTAACCTTCGTTTGGTTACTGACTATTAATGGCTAAAGAAGGGGAACTGCGAGAATTTATTTGTGCCTAAGAAAAAGTCATTAACGTAATTTTTCAATGCAGCTAAAGAATTGTTGGATCTACACCTAGTTAATATGATCATCCAGAAAGCAAAATGTGTAAAAAAAATGCCTTACGCATAACCTGTTGGGTTTTTAAGCTATTAATGCTTAAAATAGGGTGAATGGGAAATGGAGGGAAAAATGAAATATTTTAGTAATATTTGAGTTTCCCTCCTTGATTGTCCCATATGGGAAGAGGAAAATATTTTTGATGGGTATATAAGCAATTGCTCTTCTTCCAACTCATAAAGAGTTGAGAAGAAGGCATGTTTTTGATGGGTATATAAGCAATTGCTCTTCTTCCAGCTCATAAAGAGTTGAGAAGAAGGCAAGCCTCGCGCCGTCGTCGCTCGGCTCTGCTTCGGATCGATTGATTAATTTTTGGACCAAATTTATTTGTTAATAGTAAATGTTGACAGAAATGTTATTAAATATTTGGTTTAATAACAAAATATTAATATTAAAATAAATATTAATATTAAATCCAATTCAGTTATCCAATTTTCAGTTTTCTGTTTTTGTAACAGAAAATTAACTACCCTTCAATTTTCCCTTTTTATTGTTGAGTAAATAGCCATTTATGTTATGGCATTTATTCTTTGGCCGTTTTGCAAAAAACAGCCATTCTGAAGAGTTGCACCTCTTCAGATTTCAGCCCAACTTTGGCTATAAATACAAGTCCATTCTCTCAGATTTCCCATACGAATTTTCTGAGTTCTTCTCCTTTCTTCTGCACATTTTAACTTCAAAGAAAGCAACAGTAAGTGTGATTTGCTACCGAACTTTGTGTTCGCTGAAACACTGGGGTTTGAAGTACCACTACACCAGTGTGTAATTCGTTCTATCCTGAGAGGAAATAATCCATAACTTTGGGTACTAGGAGAGGATTAAATTTCTTAAGGAAACACTGTGAATTCAGTGGGCTCAAATTGTTTTTATTCATTTATTTCGTTTACATTTCTGTTTATGTTATTTTATTTTCTCCAGAATTGTTTTACAAATACAGATCACTAACATAACCTAGTAGAGGTTTTGTTAACTCAAAATTTGCAATCACAATGTAATTGATGTCCTTTCTATATTTGTTGCTTTTCTAATTTAATGAAAGTAAACCAGAGGCGAGCTAAAGAAAACACCTCATGCCTGGTAAATCAAATAATTGAACTTGACAAGGTAAGAATTATATACCACACAATGTTACGGTAAAGGTGGTACTGCTGGTTCATTCTAAAATCATTGAACTTTGGACTAATTTTTTTTTTTCAAAATACAAATAAAAACTCCCTCAGACCTGTTTTCTTGTGACATTGTTTGACTGGATGCGGCATTTCAGATATTATTTTGAATTGTATGTATTAGTAGTGAAAAAATATTTTATGAAGCCAACGATAAGTTAATTTTGAAGCACAAAAAATTAAGTACATCAAAATTAAGGATTTTGGTAATTTATAAATGAAATATTTGAATTATTAAAAGTTGTGAAAATTTACGGAACAATATTAGTATTAGTTAAAAAAGTAGTGCTGGTAACATTTCTGAGACGACCTAGTATAAATGGAGCCTTAAAATAACTTCGGACAACTAGAGGGCACATTACGAAAATGGCTGAAGCTTACACTTGCAAGTTTTATCATATTTTTGCTGTCAACAGTGAAAACAAAGGGATTTGCAGTATATGAATAATGAAATATAATAGCAATGAACAAAATAAAAGACAGGGGAAGTCTCAATCACCAGAATTCTTAATTCATATAGAGATTTGACCATCAACTACCGATTGATTAATTTATTCCTACAAAATATAATAATTTCTATTGCAGAATCCGGAGCATAAAGAAAGATAAAATTCTCTGGTTTCTTATGCTTTTTTAGTTAGTTCATATGTTCCAAGCTATCAATCAGTCAACAAATTAACACAACCCTCCCTCTTGAGACGAACCAAGTACGTACCCCATTTGTTCTTAATCTTTCTTTTAGAGAAATGCGAAATTGCGATAACTGAATCCAGTGTGCATCAGGATGAATGATAGAAAGCAACAAAAGACTAAAATCTCCGTTTTGGTTCTAAAATACATCAAAATGTTAAATGAGAATGGAAAAAATTAGTAACAGGTTAAAGAAAAACAGAAGCCGGAAGAGCCAAGACAAACAATGATTGATCAAAATCAGAGATGGCCAACAAAAGGAACTAAATCAAAGTAACTTCAAAAGGTGACAGAGATCATATCTTTATACAGAAAGTACATAAATGATAAAACACTCATATAAAATATAATGACAAGCGAAACATAGCACATCAAATACTACAAATGAATTTATATTCTACTCCTAGCAGAAAGTATCCAATATGTTCTTCCAAACTTTCTCCATGTCACGGCCCATATAGCAAAACTCATAGACTGAGATAGCAATTTTAAGCATCAGTTTGGGTACTTTCTAATGGAGTGAACAGTAGGACTTAGTTATTCAAGGAGTGGAGGGTTTGTATGGTGGAGAAAGTGAAGGAAAAGTTAGTTTAGGCCGTTCGGGGATTTTAGGCTTTGGCATAGCTGGAAATTCTGGTTTAGGCAGTTCGGGGATTTTAGGCTTTGGAAGCTCTGGGAGTTTTGGCTTTGGTAGCTCCGGGATTTCTGGCTTTGGCATAGCTGGGATCTCAGGCTTTGGCAAAGCTGGAACTTCAGGCTTTTTCATAGGCGGAGGAACCTCAGTCTTTGGCACTGCTGGGATTTCTGGCTTTTTCAAGGGAGGAAGCTCGGGTTTTGGCATTGCTGGAATCTCAGGCTTTGGCATAGCGGGAAGCTCGGGTTTTGGCACAGCTGGGATCTCATGCTTTGGGAAAGTTGGAGGCTTTGGGGCAGCTGGTAGCTCGGGCTTAGGCACAGTTGGTACTTCAGGCTTTGGCAAAGTTGGTAACTCAGGTTTTCGGATGGTTGGTAGCTCGGGCTTTGGCACAGTTGGTACTTCAGGCTTTGGTAAAGTTGGTAACTCTGGCTTTGGGACAGTTGGTAACTCAGGCTTTGGGATGGATGGTAGCTCGGGCTTTGGCACAGTTGGTACTTCAGGTTTTGGCATAATAGGAATCTCAGGCTTTGGGACAGCTGGCATTTCAGGCTTTGGGATGGTTGGAAGCTCAGGTTTCGGCAAAATTGGGATCTCAGGCTTTGGTATGGCTGGAATCTCAGGTTTCAGCACAGTTGGGATCTCAGGCTTTGGCAAGGTTGGAACTTTTGGTAATTCTAGTTTAGGAATCTCAGGGAGGGGTGTCTCTAGTAGGCGCCGTGCAGTTGCACCAGTTATGGGGCCATGCATGAAGCTCAAGTTGAGAAATGCAAGTAGTAAGAGGGAGGATAGCTGGTAATGGTGAGCCATTTTTCTGCAGATCCTAGAAGCTTAAAGAAAATGTGTAGAATTAATGAAACTGGGATGTGTGCTATTGGCTTTAAGTCTATTGCTATATATAGGTTTTTAAAATGCATGCAACAGTAGCTTCAAGGACCTGAGTAGTTGAACTTCTCATCCACTTGGCTTCAGCTCTGGTACCTCAAAAGTCAATGTGGATTACCTAATTAACATATCAAAAGTCTGAACCTGTCACAAATATATGGTATGCTGGCAACCTGATACCAATTCTCAGTTTAGCTGTTCTTATTTCTTTAGAAAGAGAAAAGTCATCGGTTCACATTTACTGTAAATCTTCATTTCGGTATGTACGTAATGGCTCTATCACCTGAGGAAATTGACAGGAATTACAAATGTCAAACAGAAAGGTATTGCTTCATATTTTCCATCTGGCTAAAGGGAGTAATGTTTTAACGGTTAATATGACCATTAGAGGGCGCAACATGACGAAATAGATGACCAGATGTAGGGAAATCGTTAATTTACCTCATTATTCACATATTACCCATTATTCTTTTTTCTAAACTAGCTACATTAGAATTGTAAGTACAGAGGTAGGCAAAAGAGTGACACTTCAAGCCTAACGGATTAAAACAGAGGGAAAAAGGAACTTGGTTTTACAGAGCACACACTTACCATAATGGGGTACACTTGGCATAATCTGATTATTCTTTAGGTTCAAATGAAACACTTTTGACAGTTTATACAATTTTCCAATAAATGGAAAAGACAATAGCATATCAAATCCAGACTCATGAATAGTTGCATTGCATATAGCATTGTTATTGATCCAGGTAAAATAACAATGAGCCCGCTGTATTGAAAGTATACAGCAGATGATTCTTTTACAATTGGTAAATGGATCTCGCACTTGACAATTATATCACATTCAGCCTTTCAGCATAGAAACAATGAAATTTTTAGTACAAGTAAATTGAGACAAATACATAAACAGGGTATTATAAGAGATTCAGCTCCAAAGTTCCCGAATTTTAATAGAGACTAGATTATCCAATCTAGAATTCTTCCCACAACCATGAGTGCACTATTCAAAGGTACAGTGTAGATAGTCATTGTAGCTACCGTGAATTGTGATCTATCCCCTTCAGCTTTTGTCATTAATCCATGAGAAAGGTTTGGAACTTCATTGTTTACAAGAAATAGAAATATGTATATTGGTGTATGTAGTACCGGATAAATGAAAAAGATACCAACTTTAAAGGTCACGATTATTGAAGATTTGATTAAGTAAATGAAAATGTACCCTTCCTAACAATTTATAATTTAGATGAAATAGTCACACAATTCAACATGTATTAGAGCAGACAGAGGTCCAAGATTTAAGACTCACCACCACCTATTATTAAAAAATACCATATGTTGGGGAATAAATTAACTTGAATGTTAGATGAGATGGTCGCACAATAAAGTGTTAGAGCTTTTTTGTAATAAGGAATGTGTTAGAGAAATTTTAGCTAGTTCATATGCCCATAACTATCAATTGCTCCACAAGCACAATCTCCCCCTTGAGAAGAACCTAGTATCCCCATTGTTTTTTATGTTTCTTTTAGAGTATGCAAAATTGTGGTAACTGAATCCGATGTGCATTAGGATAAATGAAACAGAAAGCAACAAATGCTTGAATATTTGGTTCATTTCTTGTATTTGAGATCAGATTATTCTACCGGCGCTTAAATATGTTAATTCATCTTTCCATCTCTTTGTGAAGGAAGAAAGTGGTAATAGGTTTTAAACAAACGAAGGGGAGTAGGGGTAAAAAAGGATTGAGCAAAATCAGATATGGCCAAAGATAGGCACTAAATAAAAGTGACATAGATAAACACTGTATTGAAAGTACATAAAACACTCATATGGTATACTGACACGATAAACATGATACATCCAATGAAACATGGTACATCCAATTCAAATGCTATAAAAGAATCATAATTTCTACTCCTAGCAGAAAGTATCCAATATGTTCTGCCAAACTATCTCCATGTCATGCCCACGCAGCAAACTTCATAGACAAAGATGGAAATCTCAAAACACGATTGGGTGCCTTCGAATAGAGTGAACAGTATTGTAATTACTCAAGGAGTAGCGGGTTTGTGTGGTGGAGAAAGTGAAGGAAAAGGTATCTCTTTTGGTTTAGGCAGTTCTGGGATTTCAGGCTTTGGCATAGCTGGGACTTCGGGCTTTGGAAGCTCTGGTAGTTTTGGCTTTGGTAGCTCCGGGATTTTTGGCTTTGGTAGTTCGGGGATTTCTGGCTTTGGCACAATTGGTACCTCAGGCTTTGGCAAAGCTGGAACTTCAGGCTTTTTCATTGCTGGAGGAACCTCGGTCTTTGGCACTGTTGGGATTTCTGGCTTTTTCAGGGGAGGAAGCTCGGGTTTTGGCATTGCTGGGATCTCAGGCTTTGGCACAGCAGGAAGCTCGGGTTTTGGCACAGTTGGGAACTCAGGCTTTGGGGCCACTGGTAACTTAGGCTTGGGCACAGCTGGGATCTCAGGCTTTGGTAAAGTCGGTAACTCGGGCTTCGGGATGGATGGTAGCTCGGGCTTTGGCACAGTTGGTACTTCAGGTTTTGTCATAATAGGAATCTCAGGCTTTGGGACAGCTGGTATTTCAGGCTTTGGTATGGTTGGAAGCTCAGGTTTCGGCACAGTTGGGATCTCAGGCTTTGGCAAGGTTGGAACTTTAGGGAACTCTGGTTTAGGAATCTCGGGGAGGGGCGTCTCTAGAAGACGACGTGCAGTTGCTCCAGTTATCGGGCCATGGATGAAGCACAAGTTGAGAAATGCAAGCAGTAAGAGGGAGGATAGCTGGTAGTGGAGAGCCATTTTTCTGCAAATCCTAGAAGCTTAAAGAAGAATGTTTATAGAATCAATGAAACTCAGATATGTGCTATTGGCTTTAAGTCTATTGCTATATATAGGTTTTAAATGCATGCAAAATAGTAGTTTCAAGATTTTGCTTGTTACGTAAGGACCTAAGTAGTTGAACTTCCCATCCACTTGGCTTCAGGTCTGGTACCTTGAAAAGTCAATTTATTGGATTACCTAATTAACATACTAATAGTCTGAACCTGTCACAAACATCTGGTATGCTGGCAACCTGATAACAATTCCCAGCTTAGCTGTTCTTATTTCTTTAGAAAGAGGAGGAAAATATTTTATTTATAAATCTGTGAATGATCTCTACACTTCTTTATTTCCTCCACACTTCTTCACACATTGAATAAACTATCAATACCCCTATTTATAATAGTATGAAACCTATTTCAACTAGAAACAGGAAAGCCTATTCCTATATTTATTCTAACTACAAATCCTATTTAGACATAAATTAAATAAATCAAATCCTAAATAATTAAGGTATCCTACTACAACTTTGAATTAGTTTTCCAACATTCTCCCGTAATTCAAAGTTGTATAGGTCTGACTTGTCCGCTGTGCAGTTATGTTGGAGCACTTCTCTCCAACTTTCACTTTTGATGAAGCACATGTCTCCATCCTTTGTTGAAGCACCTGTCTTCAACTCAGTTGATGCACTTTGTCACCAACACTCAGTTTTTTGTTGAAGCACCTGTCTCCAACTCACGTTCATGCACTTTGTCACCAACCGTTGATGCACTTTGTCACCAACACCTAATTTTGTTGAAGCTCCTGTCTCCAACTCACGTTGATGCACTTTGTCACCAACAGTTGATGCACTTTGTCATCAACACCTAATTTTTTTTTTGTTTTTTTTGTTTTTTTTTGTTTTTTTTTACTTCTCTCCAACTTTTTAGAGAAGAGCTTCTTCCTCTTGTGCCATATTTGCTTGCAATCTTTTTGCTTATGTCCAAACCTTTTACGGTTAAAACACCTAAGTTTACTTTTAAACCAACAATCCTTCTCAGCATGATTATTTTTCTTGCAGATGCCGCATGGTGGAAATTTTACTTTTCTGGTTGATTCTCTTGGTATCTTTGCAACAAAGGTTTGTTCAGTTATTTTTTCATCTCTAATTTCCCTCCTTTGCTCAACAGCTTGCAAAGCATTGACTAAATTATTAACCGAAATTTTTGAGAGATCTTTAGAATCCTCAAGTGAAGAAATCTTAGATTCAAATTTTCTCAGGTTCATAACCTGCATGGTTTATATATGATTTTGAAAATAAATGTATTACCGATTCTTTAAAATTTCATGTGGGACAAGTTCTTTACTTGATATGATACCGAACAGTTTACTTAAGATGTTTACCGATTAATCTAAATGTTTTCACCGTTACTAGATATGTTATACCGTTACTTGAGATGTTATAATTATTTGAAGTATTCTCACTGTTACTAGACATGTTTTACTGTTACCGAAATAAAATTACAATATTTGATAAGGAATGATATGCCCTTTATTATTTGGAAAATGCTTTTGTATGAGTATTTACTAATTACAAGAAAGAGTATAAATGGGAGGAGACTTTGAAGGATCCCGTAGCTAACGGCGGATTCGTTAGACCTGGTGCACATTGTATTTAGAGATTACCAATTACAGTTATAGCCCTCACTAGTGGGAAGGTAGAACTAGCATACAGTTACAGTTTCCCCTCGAGTAGGGACCTACAGTTATATTTGACTCCTTTTACGAAGGGGTCCACACAGTGATATATATTACATGATACTTTCTTGGAAACCTCCCAAACATAAAGATTTGCTATGAGACAGTGTCTACCGTGTTTATTATAGATTTGTTAAATTGATTTCCGTCACAGGAAGTACATGAATAGACTGATTATATTTACCGTATGTGAGAGGGCATTTTATTTTTATGATAGTTTCTGATTATTATTAAACAGACATGTTTTCTGACTTGTCCCTAATTAAAAAAACGGTTGTGGTTAAGTGTTATTACTCATTGAGCTAGCGACTCACTCCCTGCTATTCTTTTTTACAGAGGCAGCAGTTGGCACGAGCGTGAATTTTGTTAATTAGAGTATACGATTTGATAATTCCTGGTGATCCCCGCACTTGTTCGCGTGGGCAAAGAGTTTATTTATTTGTTATCGTCTTTTCTTATGAACTCTTAGAGTCACTCCATAGTCATTTTTATGGGTGTCATGAGTATTCTTCGTTATTATGGACTTATGTTGAGTATTGCACTTTTTTTTATCAAATTTGGAGATAAATTAAGATTTTTGGTTGTTAGTGGGTTGGTTATTAATGGTGGAGAATTGTTTTGGTTAATTGATATGTTGTTGGTTGTTTGGTTTGATATTAGGATGGTTGGTTGTTGATTTTGAGACAGGAAATTATTTTTGGATAGTCCTAAAATAGGGTAAACTCTGTCCGATATTTTTATAAAATACCGATGAGGCTTACTTGGGGACACTTACTCTTGAGTGCCGGTCATGATCCAAGTTGGGTCGTGACACCACTAGATCACAAAGAAGAATCACTATCCTCCAGAAAGATGGGTGGATTTGACCGAGGGTCACCGCGTACCTCTTGCAGAAGGCGATAATGACCGGGTCTAAGAGACCCAACGTGAAGGGGTAAGTGTAAACACTTAAAAAATCCTCCACGTGGGTAATAATTTCTTCCTCAGGAGAAGGCACGACCACGTGCTTATCGGCCCAGTTGCAATCCTCTTTGACCTTGGAGAGAAGATCATCGGTGATCGAACATATATATCTCAAGACCGGATCGCATCGACCCGGTACCGAGAAAGTTTTTTCGACCTTGAAATCAGCACCGGTCGAGCACCCTCCAGGAACAAACTCTTCAGGGTGTGGTCCCGCTGCAGTCCCGTCGCCGGCAGGTCGTGATGAAGAGGTGGTCTCCTTTTGTGGAACAGTCTTAGAAGTTTTCGCCATTTTAAAGCAGAGATGAAGATGAGGAAATTAAGAAGTTATACTTAGTGGTTTGCAAAAGGTTCAAGAAATCTAGGTACAAAAGTTGGAGAGTGAAGAGATTCTTGAAGAACAAGAGTAGAAGAAGCTTTGAACATAAAGTCTGAATGAATGAAAGTTGGGATATTTATAGTTTGCTAATGACGGTTCAAAACCCATAGTGGCCGACCAACAACTGACACGCATTTAAGGCCTTGGAGACTGGACCGACGGGATGTTTCAGTAACCTTTTGTCGCTTATGTCATGATCTATCGAAACGGGGTTCAGAAGTTCAAATCGTTTCTCGTCATCTTCTCTCCGAAAAAAGAGGGGACTATCTGTATACGGTCGAAACCGGATTAGTCCATTGTATAACCGGCCGAGGCTGAAACGTGTCAGGTCAGAGCTCGAGCCCGGGTTATATCGAATCAAGGCACGAAGTTAAATCGTTGAGCTCGTGACTCCAGGACCGAACAAGATCGAGGGGACTTTGTCGAGCCAAATAATGGAAGGCCGAAATATCCGGGATCGTTTGGAGATCACGGCGGAAATCTCGATCGAAGCAGATAGAAAGGGTCTATGATTAGAGCATGAGTGACATTTCATCAAGAGCTCTTACCAAGGAGAGCTCCCCTACTATAAAAATTTTATCAAGAATAGGACTCCCCTATTATAAAAAGGGAGGTTTGATCATTTGTAAAACACATTGTAATACGCAGCAAAAAGGCAATACACTTTATTTCTAGCTCTTATCATCTTGTTATTCTGTTCTTACATCAGTTGAGGCATTTCTTGGTTCGAGGGTGATCAAATTCTAAGGCCAAGGCTGTTCAATTAGTGTGGTTTGCATTTATTCTCTTAACATCAATTTCAATATTAATCTGCTTTCTTAATTTGTATCAAGTTATATCACGTATCCTTAAAATCGCGTATAAATTCAATTGTTATCCGATTTTAAGGGTAAACAGTCGTAATTGCGAGCCCGCAGTTGCGAACCTGTGGTCGCAATTGCGAACTATTTGTCGTAAATACGATATTTGCAACTGGGTTAAGAGTTGAAATTTCGGGATTTTAGCTCATTCTTTCATATTTTGAACCCTAGACTTGGTGAGAGGCGATTTTTCCAAATTCTAAACTTACACCGAACACCTCTAAACAACTCGAAATCAGCTCAAATTTTGCACACAAGTTTCAAATGACACAACGAATATATTCCAACTTCCGAAATAACAATCCGAGCCTGATAACTCCGAAGTCAACTCCCGGTCAAACCTTTGAATTTTCTAGACCTTCAAATTGCCAACTTTCGCCAAATAGTACCAAAACCTTCTAGAAATATTTAAATGTAAATCCGGGCATATGTTCAAGTCCAAAATCACCATCCGGACCTAACAGAACCATAAAAACTCTTATCCGAGGTCAATTTCACAAAACTCAAACTCGGTCAACCCTTTCAACTTAAAGCTTCCAAATTGAGAATCATCCTTCCAAATCAATCCCGAATCACTCAAAAACCAAAACGACGATACACATAAGTCATTATACACCACATGAAGCTACTCATGACCTCAAACCATTGAACGGAATACAAATGTTCAAAACAATCAGTCGGATCGTTACAGACTACTCATGTGTGCACGGCATCTCCTTCATCTAATTGTCAAAAGTTTGAACATTTCATTGGCCTCAGTTAGTTAAAACAATTTGTCTGCAAAATCGTGTACTGCTCAATAGGCTACTATCCGGATCTAGTAAGTATCACAAATGCAAAATTTTGGTGGTCTTATGATCACTGCCTTGCCTTCTCATTAGACATTTTCTATACTTTATTAGTAATTACGAGTACTATGTGAAAGCAGAATACAAAAGATATGTAAGAGAAAAATCATAAATAATTTCATTCACTACTTATTTGGCAGTAGACCAGTACAGTGCATGACGAACTTTCCTCTGTATAAATGTTTAATTCCCTATGAAGATAGAGAAACAAAATAACGTAGTCATTTTGAAATTAGGAGGATGCAAGGAGCTGCCTGACATTCATAGGCCAAATATCAGGAGAGTTTCCGTCCAGCAGGCGTTTTGCTATGATGATATTAGCTGATTCAGCTGGATGGTATGGATCCCAGAACACATACTTGCTTCTATTTGCACATATTTTAGATGAAGGACCACATGGAATTATTCCCCCAAATCTTCCACCACCAGAACAGCAGGCTGAATTTGCATTCTCAAATCCTGCATATAAAAATATCCACCATCAAATTATATTACCTGAATCTTGAAAATTTGACCTAATATCTTGATATGCCCGGAGAAATGGGGCTAGAGTTTGGCTAAAACTATTCCGTTATCTTATTAAACCACTTCGGCCTAGTTGGGGCTACGTGCTGCACCAAACTAATAAATGAGCTAGCGTTCACGTCATGCCCTATGCTACAACATTACTTGAGCTTTAAGTGCATTCATTTGGTGCGAGCCATGGAAACAGCCTCTTGTAGAAATGTAGGGTAAGGCTGCATACGATATACCCTTATGGTCCGGCTCTTCCCGAACCCCGTGCATAGCGGGAGCTTAGTGCACCGGAACTTGGTGCGAGTAGGTGTTTTACCTAGGGCAGGCCTGATTTCACGATCCACATATTATTGAAGACACGATAAAACATATGGGTTTCTAATTAATCTTTGATAGTAGAACTCACCATAAGATGAGTAATTCTGAATGATGTCTTGGACGATTCCGTAGGCATCTGCATAGACAAACTTTGATCCAGTAAGTTTGGAACTTAGTTCACTCACAAGCCCTCTCAATTGGGTGTTGTATAATTGCGCAAGCGCATTTGGGAAATTTACGCACTTATCTCCGGCTGATAGATTTATAGCCCTTTGGTAGGGGATACACCCAATAGGCCCAACATTCACCACTATTACTTTCCTGGCACCCAAATTATAAAGTCTCTGCATATGCAAGAATCATCATGTCAGCATTCTACTTTGTGTTATAGCACTTGTAGTAGTCAACTTTAATAAATTCATAATTTACCGTTAGTTGAATTCTGTATTTGGATATCATTGCTCCCACAAATTTCATTGGAGGTACAGTTAGTTGCTTAGGTGTGGAGACAACAGGCGTGAGATAATTGTTGATGAAGTCATTTGATCCCATCGTTACTGAGAAGAGTGAATTCTCAATCAACTTTATTGCCGCTGGCTCTCCAATTCTTGTGATTATGTCCTGTCTAGTATTTGCAAAATTGTCTAATTGAGCATCCATGTTGATCCTTCCACCCTACCAATATTTAGAAAAAAAAACCCCATTTTAATCAATATCCAATCAAACACACAAAAAGAAAAACAAATCTTGGAGCACTCTCATCTGATGTTACATAATCCTCCTTTTGACTTGACATACTCGTGGCATAACAGACCTAACATGATTTTATGACTACTCAATGCACATCCTTCACAAAACATATTGGAACAAAACAAAAAAAATTACATATTCTCGTATCGCATACTACTTGTTGAGATAAGTTATACCAAGATTTTGATATAAAATAATACTGGTTATAAATAATACCTCAATCAAATACAAATAAATTTAATCCCTTATATCGAAATAACCCACCTAATCATTTGAATCAAACGGCCACTCAATTAAACAATACATGCCTAACATTTCAAAACGCACGTTTTCCACGTTTTGCAAGTGTTAGATACAGAGGTATACAAAAGCATTGAGAATAATAACGAAAAATTCAACCTATATAAAATCGGGGAAAATTAAGGACTTACAAAAATTTGGCCAGATTCATTAAGAATGCCTCCTCCTCCAGAAGCATAATTGACACCTTGCAGAACCACTGGACCAGATGTTGTTGGAGCTAAGTATGGAGGAGTCAAATTAAATCCCAGTTCCTCACCTGCAAATCCATTCAAATAAAATCATCCAAAATAAGAAGAAGAAAAAAAAAATAATAATAATAATAATAATACTAAATAAAGGGAGAGATTTTGAGCAAGATTAAACTTGCCTAAAATGTCCACTATAGTTCTTCCATTTGTATATCTTCCTGTTGGGGCACCAAAATCAATACCATTTGGGTAGAAATTTGCTTTTGAAAGAGAAGCAATATAGTTATTGTTACCCACATCAACCAATGAATCTCCAAAGACAAAATTAGCAGGGACATTTTCTGCCAAACAGATGGTCAAGTTCTGAAGCAAAACTACCAAAATCGCCAACCTATAATATGATGGATTTCCCATCTCAAACACCTAGAGATAAAGCTAAGAATGTTGAGGCTTCTTTCAGTAGGAGAAAGCAAGTTCTGTTAAATGGACCAACAAGGCAAATCAAGGACACACACACCAATAGAAAGAGGCAAAATTGTAGAGAATTAAAAGCAAATAAGCTTTTAGCTCACAATTTCAGTGGACATAACTATAGTCACTATATTACTTATTAGGATGGGCCAGCAAACAATTAAAAGAAGAACAGTTTATAGCTCATATATTATAACTAAACCTATGAAATTAGGATGGGCTAGAAATCCCTCACAGCTAGGCTTAACTCAACAATATGATAAAAGTATAGAAAACGGAGCTTGAAATAGATATAACAAGCATAGTGTGAAAGTTGGTGGAGAAGAACTCATTAAATGCCTAGCAGAATCAGCACTACCAATCAGAGAAATTTCTGATATGTTGGAGCCAATCTTGAGCCAGAATGCAATCGCCAAAAGAGAAACAGAACCAATAAATATTACTCTCCTACTAGGGGATTTCTGTCCAAGTTCAAAATTTTATAACTTTTGTTGGTGGTAAGAAAATAAATTATGCAACTGCCAACCTTCAGATTCTGAACCAATTGGATGGCACAGTACGTGCAATTGAATGCAGTCACTTAATTTTACAGTATGGATAGTACTTAATACTTTTAACTTACAAATTCCACCAAGTTGACACCGACTCATGTTTTTATTCATAGAATTACTCGGGGCATTTGCATTTATACCCGCTTTTTGGGTCACGTTTTAACTTGTGCCCGCTTTGCAAAAAAAATTGCAAGCGTACCCACTTTTTCGCGTAACTTCAGCATAGGGGGCTGAAGTAGCAAAGGCTATCACGCAAAACTTAGCATTCTAGTAGACGGGCCTGAAGTAGCAAAAATTGCTCAACCAAGTGTGCTGAAGTTTTTGTGTGTAATTGCTGAACTTAAGCATTCTAGTAGCTCAGTTTTGGTGATGCTAAAGTTATTTAGTTTATTTGTAACAACTTCAATACTAAATACGCTAAAGTTTTTTTGTCTTGGATAAGCTTTTTCAAAAACTTCAGCAGAAGATGCTTTAGTTCATTTGTAAAAATTTCAGCACTAAATAAGCTGAAGTCTTTTTGTCCTGGATAAGCTTTTTCAAAAACTTCAGCAGAAGATGCTGAAGTTATTTAGTTCATTTGTAAATATTTCAGCACTATATAAGCTGAATTTTTTGAAAAAGCTTATATAGTTTTTTGACCCATACAATCACTATATTGGATCTTCATTTTTTTCTTCTTTCTGAACGTTTTTATGGAGCAGATCAGTAATTACATTAGAAAAAGGTGCCTTCAGTGGAAATAAATAAAATAATCATAAAGTCTAAGTGATATAAAGTGAAACTATTACTTTAACCCCACAGATCAATTTATTTGATTCAAAGAAAAAAAGATTACATCAAAAATGAAGACCAGATGCTAACCTGTGTTATCTTACTAAAAATATGTTAAGAAAACGAAGGAGGAGAAGGAGGAGGAGAAAGGGGGCTGAAATTGTTTTAAAAGTGGGTACAAGTTAAAACTTTTAAAAAAAATGGGTATATGTTAAATGGGGGCGACCAAATAGGGCGCCCCATGCAATTTTTACGAATTACTCCCTCCAGTCCACAATAAGTGACCAATTTGCTTTTTTATTTTGGTCTAAAATAAGTGTCCATTTATATAATCAAGAAAGAATTCAATTTGTTTTTACAAAATTACCCTTATGTACATATCCCTTAAAAATTTTCTTACTCCTCACATTAAATATTTAATTAAGGGTAGTTTAGTCATACTAGGTATTTTTGTATAGAATTTAGTATTTTCTTAATGGGCGTGCCAAAAGTAAATTGGTCACTTATTGTGAACCGAAGAGAGTATTAACAGAATCTTGAAAATCTTAAAAGAAAACTGCAGTTCCCCTTGGTGTGAATCTCTGAGGCATATCCCTGTATGGGTCAAAATCTGACCATACGTGGATAGCGCTAACAGAAATGGTAAGAGGTCAACTACGCCGTGGTCATACCCACAGGGTGTAATAACAATGAATACCTCGGCCGCTGCCGAGATCGAGCCATCCAAAATCCTGTATGACTGATGGACAAAAAGAAAAACTGATAATATATATAGGAGGTAAGAAGACAAGAAAAAGGGGGCTTCCTCTTCGGGAGAAAGGGGAATAACAGAAGACCAAGAAAACTCTTAGATAGCAAATATAAATCTTTGTAATCGTGATTGTTGAATCAAGGAAACTAGATCTCGTTACTGCCAATAGCATTCCATCTTTTCCGTTATTATCACCTCATTACGGGATGATATGTCAAGAATATAAGCCTATCATCTATATTTGATATTTTATATGATACCGGAAAATTTATAATTTTGATTGTATCTGATTCTCTTACCTGATGTGCTTAGATCTAGAGTTAATTATCCTTGGATAAGATTTATCCTCCATTTTCTTCATTAATTAGTTTAACAAAAAGCTTAACACTATTTGGTCAAACAAGTATCTGACGATACGTGGATTAGCACTAACAGAAATGGTAAGAGGTCGCCGTGGTCGTACCCACGGGGTATAATAACAGCGAATACCTCGGCCGCTGCCGAGATTGAGCCATCAAAAAGCATGTATGGTGAAGTAAATATTGTGGTATTTGAGAGAGCCGACATGAGGGACAATCAAGGGATGAAGGCATTTTGGTTAAGGACCGATAGACAAAAGGGAATACCGATAAGGAAACTAGATCTCGTTACTGCCAATAGCATTCCATCTTTTCCGTTATTATCACCACATTACGGGATGATATGTCAAGAATGTAAGCCTATCATTTATATATTATATTTTATATGATGGCAGAAAATTTATACTCCCTCTGTTCCAGTTTATGTGAACCTATTTTCTTTTGGTCCGTTCCAAAAAGAATGACCCCTTTCTAAATTTGGTAACAATTTAGCTTAAACTTACAATTCTACCCTTAATGAGAAGCTTTTATAACCACGCAAATACTTTGGGCCCCTTTTTGACTTGCAATTCCAAAAGTCTTCATTTTTTCTTAAACTCCGTGCCCAGTCAAACAAGTCCACATAAATTGGAACAGCGGTAGTAAGTTTGATTATATCTGATTCTCTTACCTGATGTGCTTAGATCTAGAGTTAATTATCCTTGGCTAAGATGTATCCTCTATTTTCTTCATTAATTAGTTTAACAAAAGGCTTAACACTTTTTGGTCAAACAAGTATGGGTCAAAATCTGACCATACGTGGATTAGCGCTAACAGAAATGGTAAGAGGTCAACTACGCCGTGGTCGTATCCACAGGGTGTAATAACAACGAATACCTCGGCCGCTGCCGAGATCGAGCCATCAAAAAGCTTGTATGGTGAAGTAAATATCGTGGTATTTGAGGGAGCCGACGTGAGGGACAATCAAGGGATGAAGGAATTCTGGTTAAGGACCGATGGACAAAAGGGAATATTGATAATAAATATAGGAGGTAAGAAGACAAGAAAAAGGGGGGGGGGCTTCCTCTCCAGGAGAAAAGAGAAGAACAGAAGACCAAGAAAACCCTTAGATAACAAATACAAATCTCTGTAACCGTGATTGTTGAATCAAGGAAACTAGATCTTGTTACTGCCAATAACATTCCATCTTTTCCGTTATTATCACCACATTACAGGGTGATATGTCAAGAATGTAAGCCTATCATCTATATTTGATATTTTATATGATACCGGAAATTTATAAGTTTGATTATATTTGATTCTCTTACCCGATGTGCTTAGATCTAGAGTTAGTTATCCTTGGTTAAGATTTATCCTCTATTTTCTTCATTAATTAGTTTAAGAAAAGGCTTAACATTTTTTGGTCAAACAATGCCTAATGTTCATTTCAAGTAGAGCTTCACATTATCACTTTCGCAAATTGGTGAAAGTATCTATTTGATCATCATTATACTTTTTGTTCACATTTATCTAACCCTAAATTTAAGAGCTAATACTCGAAAACCCCTTAAACTATCATGTTTTTATCAGTTTTCTATTTAAATTATTCGGTACCCCCCTAAACTATATTACCCTTCATATTTTAACCCCATCATTACTTAACTGGCATAACATGTGTAGTGTGACAGTTGAAACAAGGGAAACTACCAGCTATGTCCATTTATAAGTAGATCATTACGAAAATTGGCCAATTTATAAAATATTACTAACATTAGCCAATTAGCTATTTGTAGCGGAAAAAAAATGCCAAATTTTTGCTTTCTTTTAAATGGGTGTTATTGAAATAGATTGGGTACATCTTAAGGAGCTTGAATCTCAGTTTTGGGATGATTTGGTGAAGTTTTGAGGTGGTTTGAATTAAAAATTTGAAGTAAAAACTAAACCTGAAAAAAATGATATGTGTATCATACGGCGCATCATTTGCGTATCACATATGTATCATATTTGTATCAATTGTGTATCACATGTATATCTGTGTGTGAGATACATGCGTGATACATGTTTGATACATGTGTCGCAGAACAATTTTTTGAATTACAATTATTGATACAAAATTAGTCCAAATCACCTCCAATCTTCCTCAAATTTTGTATATTGACTTATCTATATGTTTTCAATGAATTTCAACTATACCCATTGAAAATTTTTCTTTTTTGCTTAGATTTTTAAAATATTGTATATATTATTTTTTGATATTTCATCACCTTATTTGCTACCTCGTTCATGAAATTTCCTTTCTGTCTTGCATCTAATTTTTCTAATCACGTTTAAAAATATGGAAAGAGAATTTTGCATGTGATTCTTTGAGAAAAAGAACCTTATTTATTTGATTTTTCAATTTTTATATGTGCTTGGCTAGTTTTGGTAAGTCTATGACTAATGGCTAGAGGTTGGTAAGTTGAGACTTATTTGTTAAAATAGCACGGTATAACCAGTTTTCGGACTGGTCATTCAAAAATAGCCAGCGTTTACCAAGTCAATGAAAAATAGCCACTATTTTGCTGCAACAGAGACCGGTCCAGCATAATATACTGGAGTTCGGTGTACCTGTGTATGAACTCCAGCATATTATGCTGGACTGGTATACTTTGCTGGCTCCAGTATAATATACTGGAGACTAGAGCATCGGTGCTCCAAACTCCAGTATATTATGCTGGACCGGTATACTTGCTGGAACTCCAGTATATTATACTAGAGTTCTAGTGTACTTATGCTGGAACTCCATCATATTATGCTGGAGTTCCAGTATACTTATCTTGGAACTCCAGTATAATATGCTGGAGTTCAAGTATACTTATGCTGGAACTCCAGCATAATATGCTGGCGTATTTTTCGGGTTTTGAACAGTGTTTTCGCTCAGATTTATCTTTACATGAAAAGTGGCTAAATATCGATTACTTTTGAAACTGGGCTATTTTTGAACGACCAGTTGTAATCTGGTTATTTTTGAATTTCACCCGACTTATTTGGGACATTTGTGTAAGTTTCCCTTGAAAAACCCCATCAAAATGGCCCACCTACAAAATATAATAGCTAATTAGCCTAACTCTCTTTCAAATTTATTTATTTTATGAATATTCTCCTTATTTCAGTTATATCCACCTTTGTTCCTCATTTTTTCACCATTCTTCCTTATTTTTTTCACATTTCTTTTTTATTTTGCACCTTCTTATTCATCTTTTTAACCTTTTTTCTTCAGTTCTCCATATGGGTCTCCCTCTCTTGTTTCCTTTAAAATAATTTATTCTATTTCTTGTTTTAGTCTTCTTTTATGCCTTACACATACTGTTGAAAGAACACTAAAATCTTCTTATTAAACTCATCACTTTGTAGAGAATAAAGTTCTCTTGAACCTTCTTTGTGTAATCTGGAATAAGAGAATGTAATTACTAGCCAATTAATTTTTTATTTGTAAAATTTTATTTTGTATAGTTTTTTTATGTAATATAAGATGATTTTTAAGAAATGCAACACTACATGCCTTTTATTTATATTTTTATGTGTTGCAAAGTGAATATTAATAAGGACTTATTCAATTGGAGTCTAGCATAAAGCACAATCACAATTGAACATAAAATTAACACAGTACGTTAGATATTATTTTGGTCTAAATTCCTAGAATTAATTAGTCATCCGAGAGTAATACATCTGGAATAAACTATATAAAATACTTTGTACAAACCATAAGTTAATATAGTTAGACAGACCCACCTTTAAGATTCCAAAATAGGGTTTTAATATATAAAGGGAATATAGTTCAGGGGGATTTCGGAGACACCAGATAGTTTAAATAGGTAACTAACAAAAAAGTGATAGTTTAGGTGGGCTATAGGCTAGTTAATTAGCAATGTGTAGTGCTACATGGCACGTTTTTTTTAGATAAACTAGTATTAGGATGCGCGTTGCGCGTGTACCTTGTCTTAATAAATATATATTTGTGAAAATTTACATAAATAGTACGTATTATATTAACAAATAACGTTTGAGTTATAAAATAAAAGTTAAAAAAATGTGAGTTCCTAAAAATGACGAGCATTGATCATTAACTAACTCAACAAATAAAGAAACAATGACAATAGAAGTCCTCAATCATCTTAGTCAATATTTGTTCCAGCTTTGTAATTTCATTAGTGCAATTTCACAAGTTATCGTGCTTCCTTTTTTACTTTCACCAAGAATACATAAACTCTGGATAATTTAAGAGGTTTTTCTTTTTTGAAATCCTTTTGAAAAGTATATACTCTCAAGTTTATTTTAGAAAACACAAACGGAGTCAGTTAACTGACAAAATGTATTTTTTTCACAAACAAAATGTAAATTATCTATTTCTTTAATTAAAAAAGTACTATAGAAATTATAATTTAACCCAAGAAAAAGAAATAAATTATGAGGATTCAAGGGCGGCCAGAGGGTAAAGCCACTAAAGCGGTGGCTTTAGGCCACACAATTTTTGGGGGCCCAAATTTTTATTTCCCAATTCTTATTTGATTTCCGATATTTAATTTGGGACATTGATTAACTCAAATTTGTACCATGTAAAATCCATTAAAGTGGGAACTATTCCTTATATGGGATTTTTTCGTTCCAAATACTGAAGCCGAATACTTCCGATTAAAGAAGGAGATATGCTATCCATCCCACCACAACTCTTCTCGTGAGGCCCCAAATCTTCTGAAGAAAATATTAAGTATTTCAAAGTAGAAACGTAAAATATTTTATATAAAAAAAGGATTACATTAGTCATTAGAAAATATGTAACACACTTTTAAACTCTTTTTTTTTTTCCTAAGGTTTTCTTCATTGCAACAAGAATTTAAGAATATTGAAACATCAAAAAATTCTTTTAATACAAAGTTATCAACTTCTTGAATCATGTTCTATTACTTAAGATCATACCGCACATGAGAGATTAAATGGTTTATGCGAAAAACTTTAAGTAATTTTATTCTCAAAAAGTTAGAAAAATCTACTTCAACTAAAAATATATATGATTGTTTTAAAAGGGCCTCACGTTAAAGTTTGGCTTTAGGCCACCAAACTTATTGAGCCGCCCCTGTGAGGATTTGACCAAACAAGCTGTATGTTTGCGAGATAAGGGTGTCGAACATTATCAAGGAGATTAACGTCTTATATTCAATTGGAAAAATATAAAGGTGCAGATCTAGACGACATATTTTAGATCTGTAGCAATTATTATTGACATCCATATTCCAAAATTATAAATTCTTAGTGACATCCATATTCCTAGCATCTCCGATAATGAGTCCAATTTCATCTTCTTCTTTTTATAATTTTGAGTCATGCACTCTATCAACTGTACCTTGTTATATCTTTATAAACGATTACTTTTTAGTAAATAGTTAAGTCTTATGTTTCTAATTTTATGTTAAAAAGATTCGTTAGATCATTTTGCAAAAGTTCACAAAAATTTAACGTGCTAAGCACTAATATTTTTGTGAACTTTTGCAAAATGATCAAACGAATCTTTTTAACATAAAA
>NW_017671348.1:175616-267031 GCF_001879085.1 Nicotiana attenuata | reverse complement strand
TCCGATCTTTTTATGCAATGTGAAATTAGTTTTTAAAGGGTAAAAAAGGTGAACGACATTTCGCTAAGGGCCTTCGTGCTTTTAATATAGTGTATATATATATATATATATAGATAGATAAGATCGGANCACTACAAAATTCATGAAGTCATTTATTATAAAAAAGAACTACCCGAACAATCTAAGATTTAGAAAGTTTATCTCAAATATTTTTTTCCTTTTTTAACTACAATAAATTTGACTTTTTCATTAGGATATTAATGGGTCTCCTAGTTATTGTCTTGTTATTTTTTATTTTTAACCAACGAAAAAATTTGACGGTGCACTCTTTGTAGTATTAAGGATAGTAATTAAAGAAGGAGAATCTTACTTCTTCTGTTAATTATTTTTTTATGCTACGGCATTATTTTTTCCAAAACGGTAATGTATTTGTAGTTACTATTTTATCCATTATAAAGTGTACTAACGAAGGGTAAAAAAGACGAACGACATTCCGCTAAGGGCCTTCGTGCTTTTAATATCGTATAGATATGAGCGTGTACTAGACGCACCTCTAAAAATGCACAATGAGGGTTTTTTTAATATGAATGACAATATAGTTCAGAGAGATTTTGGGGACACGAAATAGTTTAAGTAGGAATTGATGATCACATAATTCAACATGGTGTTAAAGCAGGTTTAAGATGAAATGGTCATGCAATACAAGTGTTGAGAGAAATTTTAGATAGTTCATATGTTCAAAACTATCAATCGATCCAAAAGCACAATCTCCCTCTTGAGAGGAACCAAGTACCCCCATGTCATGCCCACACAGCAATCCAATGTGCATTAGGATGAATGAAACAGAGAGCAACAAATAGTTAAAATCTTCAATTTTGTTCTAAAATACACTAAAATGTGAGGCATTTGTAGAACATATTATTCTACCGGTGCTTAAGTATGCTTATTCATCCCTTCCATCTCTTGAAATGTGATGGACGAAAGTGGTAATAGGTTTTAAGAAAAAGGAAGAGGAAAAGAGTCGGAAAAAAAAAAAGGAATGAGCAAAATCAGGGATGGCCGACGACAGGAACTAAATCAAAGTGACTCTAGAAAGTGACATAGATCATAGCCTTATTACACTGTATAGAAAGTACATAAAACACTCATATAGTATAATAACACGATAAACATGGTACATCCAATTGAAATACTACTATAAAAGAATCATAATTTCTACCCCTAGAGAAAGTATCCAATATGTTCTGCCAAACTATCTCCATGCCATGCCATGCCCACGCAGCAAACTTCATAGACCAAGATGGAAATCTCATAACACAGTTGGCTACCTTCTAATAGAGCGAACAGTATAATAATTACTCAAGGAGTAGCGGGTTTGTGTGGTGGAGAAAGTGAAGGAATGGATATCTCTTTTGGTTTAGGCAGTTCTGGGATTTCAGGCTTTGGCATAGCTGGGACTTCTAGCTTTGGAAGCTCTGGTAGTTTTGGCTTTGGTAGCTCCGGGATTTTTGGCTTTGGTAGTTCTGGGATTTCTGGCTTTGGCATAGCTGGGACTTCTGGCTTTGGAAGTTCTGGTAGTTTTGGCTTTGGTAGCTCCGGGATTTTTGGCTTTGGTAGTTCTGGGATTTCTGGCTTTGGCACAATTGGTACCTCGGGCTTTGTCAAAGCTGGAACTTCAGGCTTTTTTATAGCTGGAGGAACCTCAGTCTTTGGTGCTGTTGGGATTTCTGGCTTTTTCAGGGGAAGAAGCTCGGGTTTTGGCATTGCTGGAATCTCAGGCTTCGGCACAACAGGAAGCTCGGGTTTTGGCACAGTTGGGAACTCAGGCTTAGGAGCAACTGGTAACTTAGGATTGGGCACAACTGGGATCTCAGGCTTTGGTAAAGTTGGTAACTCGGGCTTCGGGATAGATGGTAGCTCGGGCTTTGGCACAGTTGGTACTTCAGGTTTTGGCATAATAGGAATCTCAGGCTTTGGAACAGCTGGTATTTCAGGCTTTGGTATGGTTGGAAGCTCAGGTTTCGGCACAGTTGGGATCTCAAGCTTTGGCAAGGTTGGAACTTTAGGGAACTCTGGTTTAGGAATCTCGGGGAGGGGCGTCTCTAGAAGACGACGTGCAGTTGCTCCAGTTATCGGGCCATGGATGAAGCACAAGTTGAGAAATGCAAGCAGTAAGAGGGAGGATAGCTGGTAATGGTGAGCCATATTTCTGCAAATCCTAGAAGCTTAAAGAAGAATGTGTATAGAATCAATGAAACTTGGATATGTGTTATTTGCTTCAAGTCTATTGCTATATATAGGTTTTAAATGCATGCAAAACAGTAGTCTCAAGATTTTATTTGTTACGTAAGGACCTAAGTAGTTGAACTTCCCATCCACTTGGCTTCAGGTCCTGGTATCTCAAAAAGTCAATTTATTGGATTACCTAATAACATACTAATAGCCTGAACCTGTCACAAACACATATAGTAAGCTGGCAACCTGATAACAACTCTCAGCTTAGCTGTTTTCATTTCGTTAAAAAGAGAAATAAATGTCCTGGGCTCACATTTACGGCAAATTTTCATCTTGGTATGAACCTAATGGCTCTATCACTGGAGGACATTGACAGAAATTACAAATGTCAAAACAGAAAGAAATTGCTTCAGATTTTTTATCCAGCTAAAGGAGTAATTTTTTAACGGTTAATATGACCATTAGAGGATCCAACATGAGGAAAGGATGACAAGTATTGGGGAAAATCGAATACTTAACCTCATTAGTCACATATTACCTGTTATTATTTTTTTCCTACTAGCTATTAGAATTGTAAGTATTATAGACACTTCAAGCCTAACAAATCTAAAGCAAAGGGGAAAAAGGAACTTGGTTTTACAAATCACAAACTTACCATAATAGTGTAAACTTGGCATTAATTATTCTTTCTTACTCCGCATTAAACTGGTTGAGTTCAAATGAAACACTTCGAAAGTCTATACATTTTTCCAGGAAATGAAAAAAAGGCAATAGCTGAAATAATAGCATATTCAAATCCAGATCAAGGGACAGTTGCATTGTATATAAAAATTAGCCTCGACATCGAGACGGGTAAAATGACACAATTAGGCGGCCATGCCTTCGAAGAAAAGCTTATAAAAAGCAGCCAAAAAGATATTTAATCCACCTTTAAGAGCCCGTTTGGATTAAAAAAGTGGCTTATTAGCCGAAAGTGGCTTTTAAGTTACATATGCGGGATTGTGTTAAAATACACTTGTCATTCATTGGTTGCATCAAGGATTTACAATGATGTTTATGATGACCTAGAATACTCCACCTATTGCATTAAGGTTTTGGGTTGAATGCGGAGATTCTTTCACAATATCCAACTAGAATTCTTATGTGCCTATTCCGACCGATCATTTGAACTACCAAACCACACCTTAGGACTTAGCCACCTCCATTACAGATCAAAAGCAATTTGCACTCCTTGAAATTTTAGGTAATTGTAAAGCCAGTCAATATTCAACAATCACAAAAACCTGACACTTGTCACTAGGAAGTAAACCTAAAATAACATGAATATATTGGCCTCAAGTTGAATATATCAGCAAAATTTAACCAATTCAATTTTTCTTTTTTTGGTAAAGGGTGAAACGCCTTGAGCCGAGGGTCTAACGGAAACACCTTCACAAGGTAGGGGGGGTAAGGTCTGCATACACACTACTATACCCCACTTGAGGAATTACACTGGGTTTGTTGTTGTTGTTGTTGGTAAAGGGTGAAACTCACAAGAGCTGACATAATATAATGTCAGATGCAAATGAATACTGGCACCTAATACAAATTCTGGCAAGCAGTGGCCACTCATCATAAAGACACATTCCCGATAGACAACAACTATTCACAAAGTTCCCTAGCATATACAAAAAAACGTGGGGCCAAATCAATTCCTGAAATACAATCAACCATTTTAAAAGATTTCAAAGCTTTAGAAGAAAGGCATTCAAACGTTGGAAGACATCAACATTACCTTGCACCAGTATGAGCACATACAGACAAAGTTTCAAGTGTCAAAAAGTAACAAAAAGGGTACCTGATAAACTTACTCAAGCAACAGCGTCAATTATACAATGAAAAGGTATCACACCAAGGAATGCCTTCCAGACCAGAAAATGACAGAAGCTCAAAAACACATCTATAGAAGTTCAAGATCATCATTTCCTCGCGAGCTACGAAGAATTTTACTGGGAATCCTGCATAATTCATCCTGACATAAACAAGGAATAATACCAAGTCATTCAGAATTCATAAAAGGCTAATCCTACGCTGTATATGAAGCAGCATTTAGTGAAATAGGATTCATTGCCAGAGCCACATCCGTAGCTAGATGATTGTAGCTTGAATTGATCAGCTTTTACCTAGTACCAAGAAACCCGCCATCTCTGCATAGGAGTTACACCAAGCTAGGCAAGAAATAAAATCTGTACTGTAACTGTTAGCTCACAAGTAATGAAGCAGATGCAGAGTTTTGGGAAAAAAACCCAAATCAAGAAGGCTACTGCTAAGAACAGACATTCAAACAGTCAGACAGTAGACAACTTACACCTCTGCATTCGATATGGCTGTAAAACAATTCAGTGGCTTCAATAACCTCTGCAGCAATGACTTATGGTTAGGGGAAGGAAGAAGGATATGATTGGACCCAGCTCAGTAGAAGGAGACACCGCCTCTCACACACATCAACACCTTTTTTTCTTTTTTTGGATGAATACATGAACACTATTACTGCATAAGCAAAAATTGCAGCAATAGCAGGAAGCAATATTAGTACTTAAAGGATTCCTTTAGCCATCCTCAACTGCTGGCATTTTAAACTGACAAGTTAGACTGAAGTTTCCTTTATTCTGGTTTCTAAGAAATAAAAGCACGGCAGAGAGGAGTGAACTGGATGTGGAAAATACAATACTACCTTCCCTCTGTGCATTCTCTTCAAAGAAATGCTAATTCGAAGTGTTTGTAACTCAGGTTGAAGTTATCTAATGGTGTTTGGGGACTATCATTCAGCTCGACCTCATGTTACCCACTTCAAGAACTAAAGTTTGGATGGAAAGAAGAATGAAATCAAGAACTTGAAACAAATTTCAAAACCACGAGTCAATCTCGAACATGGTTTAAAATGCAGTGGAGATCGAAAACAATAAGATGAACTAGCTACTAAAAGATCACATTAACTTAAAACCAGCATTAAGAGAGTGTTGACATATATAAAACAAAAGCTTTATGAGCCAGTCCCCCACAAATCCTGAAGGGAGCTGATAAAGTCTCACATGCTGTCAGGTTTCAGCATTGTCTATATACACCAGCAAGATAACAAACATAAAAGAGTAGCCTTAATTATGCTAATAGGCTCTTATCGGTTTTCAAAACAGTTTTCCAACACAGTCTACCAGATACTAGCAGGTACTATTGACCATATCTTCTTCTTCTTCTTCTTCTTCCTCAAACCCTTATACTCCAGCTAGTCAGCAAGTCCATTTTAGTCCTTACCTTGAATATATATTTAGGAACATGTGCGACACTTGGGAGGTGAGTGAAGAACGCATGAAGGTATGAGAATTTCTTCTTTAGTCCTTACCTTGAATATATATTTAGGAACATGTGCGACACTTGGGAGGTGAGTGAAGAACGCATGAAGGTATGAGAATTTCTTCCTTCTCACACAGATAGCGCCTGTTAGTTATGTGAAACCCTCTTCTTTGTAAATTGCCATGTGTCAAAAAAACCTCATTTGCTGCCAACCAAGAGAAATATTGCACTTTGAATGGAGCCTTAGTTTTCCAGATCTATCTCCATTGACAATTTTTGCCTAACCTTTTTTGTTGACAAAGCTTTTAAAAGATCTCAAATCAAGACTAGTAATCATGTATGAAGAGAAAAGGGGCAAAAACTTATAAAAGTGTATGCGGCAAAGAAGAGTTCTTTTATTTAAATGGAAGCTTAGCATTTGAAAATCAATAATCCTCTTAACCGATTTAAATTTGTTAACGTATTTTTAACAAGGGAAAAAAAATCAAAACTATAAGAATCTCTGAATCGTAGTGCACTAAATATTTGCAAGGTTAAGATCCTGGACTTTTAGCTCCAAACAAGCAACAACGGAACTTAACAGCTATCAGTTTCCTGAAATAAGTAGATAAATACTTGGTTTCAAGTTAACAGACTTCAAGACAGTTAAACTTGTGCCGCAAAACCGGAAAAAAAAAAAGCAGGCAAACAAGGCTCCTCTGGAGAACCCATTTGATATCTTAAAAGATAGAAATGTAGGACGTTGAAGACAAATGATTTAGCTGTACGAAAAGAAAACCAAGATTACTGATGCAGCATGGAGATTGGAGCAATAAGGTATTATTGCAGCTACTTCAGCGCAAACTAGCAATACATTAACATTACAATGAAAACATCAAGGCCAATGCCCAAGTAGCTTTTCATTCTTACTAGAACATACAAAAAACAAAAGGAAGCTACAACTAGAACAAAAGAAGTGCCTTACTTCGCTAGGCAGCCTTGACCTTATCATCACCCACAGCATTGAGTATAGGAAGACTGCTTAGGAATTCATCAAGACCTTCAAAAAACTCAATGCCTTCAATGTTGCCATCCTCTCCCGTTCCATCTCCATTCCCTTGGCCCACCCCAGGTGCAGGAGGCTCTTCAACCTCATTACTGAACTCCACATTCAAATCCAACTTTCCAACGTCTTTTGTAACCCTCCCAGCTTGCCTTCTTGTGTTACTTGCAGTGCTTCTCTTGCTCGACTGAGCTGCCGTAACATTGGGCTTTTCTGCACCCCCTTGAGTTGCTGAAATATCTTGCACATTGTCACCAGCATTCCCTACAACATTCTTTCCCTTATCAGATTGCTGTATCTTGGCCTTTTTTCTCCTCGTCCTTCTACTCTTTTTCTTCCCACTGTTCGCCTTCTTCTTTTTCTTATCACCCTTCCAATCCTCATCTGACTCCTCACTCGACTCAGATAATTCCAAAAACACATCATCAACAACATCATCAATATAAACCCTCGGAGCGGGGGGCTTTCTTACACCCCCATGTTTATTAAACACAGGTGCAAATGGAGTCCAACTCGAGATATTACCTTTATATTTCTTAAAAGTGTCCAAGGAAAATCCTAAAGGCAAAAATCCCCAACAACAGAAATAAGCTTCTTTTCCCTCTATAATTGGCGGAGGCGACGCAATCTTTACAGCCTGAAACGCCCTCTTGCACTTTTGACACCTCAAAGTACAATCCACATACTCTAAAGGATACTCATACATCACGTAACAATAAGGACATGCAGTCCAGAAACTAGGAACAACATGACTCGAAGCACCTACACCCCCCTCTTTTCCCTTCACATTGTTGTTACTAGTACTAGCAGAACGATTTTGATTGTTCCCTAACAAACCCTCAGTGTTCACATTGTTGTTACTAGTACTAACAGAATGATTTTGATTGTTCCCAAACAAACCCTCAAAGTTCACATTTTTACTAGTACTAGCAGAGTGATTTTGATTATTCCCAAACAAACCCTCATTGTTCACATTGTTACTATTACTAGCAGGCTGATTCTGATTGTTCCCAAACAAACCCTCATTGTTCACATTGTTACTATTACTAGCAGGCTGATTCTGATTGTTCCCAAACAAACCCTCATTGTTCACATTACTAGTACTAGTAGAATTATTTTGACTATTCCCAAACAAAGCCTCAAAGTTCACATTTTTACTTGTAGTAGTAGCAGAGTAATTTTGGTTGTTACCCACCAAACCCTCATTTCTTTGCGGCGCTTGTTTATTACCTTGCTGCTGTTCTACAGAAGCTACTTGCTGCTGCTGCCCTCTTCTTGACTCTACAGAAGCTACTTGCTGCGGTTGCCCTCTTCTTGACTCTACAGAAGCTGCTTGCTGCTGTTGCCCTCTTCTTGACTCCACAGAAGCTACTTGCTGCTGTTGCCCTCTTGACCCAAAGGTAAAAGGGTTTTGTTGTTCTCTGTCTGGACTGAGCATAGTAGAGCTTACTACTGGCTGCTGTGTTTGGTTTCTGCCCAGAAATGTTACAGTCTGTTGCGGCTCTCTACTACTCAAGCTGGACACAGAACTCACTGGCTGCTGCTGCTGCATTTGTGGGTCTTGAAGAAATGTCACTGTCCGCTGCTGCTCTCTGCTTGAACTCACTGGATGTGACTGTGCCTGTTGAAAAAGCACAGAACTTGGTTGTTGCATGAAACCAATGGGGTTATTATTAGGCGGAGGAGAAGTAGCAACAGGATTAAGGTTAATAAAAAACCCAATTTCTTTATCATAAACACTTCTCCTGAACGCATTCGAAAGAACAGACCAAGCATCAAGTACGAGCCGGAAAGCATGATCTGAGAAAGGGAAACTATTCTTCTGAGGGTTTAAAAGGAGAGCGAGCCGACGGTACTGATTAGCTACGAGCTCAGAATCATGTGTTTGGTTTAAAGGGATTTGGAGAATGGAGTAGTAATCAAGGTGCTGGTTGTTGATCCGTTTGTCGCCGGCGATTAGGGTATCGACTATGGCGAGGACTTGGTCAGCGGGTAAAAGGGACGGGTCGGATTCACGTGCTCGGGTCGCGAATGATTTGGACCCGACTAAGTCACGGTTAGTTAATAGCTTCTCAGCTATTGATAGCCACCGTAACGCCTCCGCTCTCGGCGTGTTTCCGGCGCCGTTGATAAAAAATGGATGTTCCATTTGGATTATTTTTTTCAACTTACTTTTTTTTTGGAAAGAAGAAAATGAAGTGAAGAGAGAGAAAGGGAAGTGTTGTTGTACTATAAACTCCGGCGAAGAAGGACAGGAGTTAGATGTAAAATGACATAATAGCACGTGTTTTAAGGGAGAAATTTGGGGTAGATGAGGGGGTAAGAAGGTAACTTTAAGGAGATTACTGTGGTAAAACGTGGATTTGCTTGTTCCTCATAATAGCTAATCTGTTGTGATATTTTTGAATGGGATTTCGGGGATATCTGTTTAGATTCATGTAAATGAGAAGTATAGTTACAAGATTTCTTTGTAAGATTCGCACTTGGCATTCATGCACTAGACTAGATAGTTACTGTTGAAAAGTAAAGTGAGTTTGATGAAGTTATTAGTCTTAGAACATATTAATTACACTATATACCCTTCAACTATGAGCGTTGTACACTTGGCAGCTCAAGAATCGAAGCAAAAAGGACAATTTTATACTCCATCCCTCTCATTTCAATAATATCTTAAAAATATTTTTACTTTATCTCTTTTTAGAACTTATTTAATCTCAGCTTCCTGTTGTATCTCAAGGATATCACTTGTTGAACTTTCTTTCTTGATATAAAAGTTCATTGTTGTATATTTAAAAGAAAAAAAAATTTAAGATGTGTGTAGGTGTCACAACCACTCATGTCAAACACGCATTGAGATACTGTGCTTAAGAAGAGAATTGTTTCCCGTTCCAATTATCCTTCCTCTTTCATTTGTAAATTGTTGTGATATAGGGTAAATTGTAAGGGTTAATTTGTAATTAGAGAAAGTTAGAGGATAACAAATTAGTAGGTTAAGAGGTAGTTAACACTTTTCTATGTAAGAACAGTGTACTCATATGTTAGCGGCAACAGAAAAGAAAATCATCTTCTTCCTTCTCTCTAGAACTTTCCTCCATTGTACATTCATTTCATTGCATGTTCAATTACTGGAGTTATACATAGAATCTTGTAAATTGACATGGTATCAGAGCAGCGAGACTGAGGACGTTAGCTCCGACGAGAAGTTCCGTCGAGTCAGCTAAAGTTTGGAGAAATTCACCGGAGACGAAGCAGAATTTCAGATCGCCATGGCAGGAAACGAGGTAACCTCACTCGAACATAATCATCCTCTATTTCTTCAAGTAGCAGATGCACCAGGTCTAGTTTTAGTTCCAATTAAACTCACAGGGCCAGAAAATTATGCCCTCTGGAGTAGGGCAATGAAACTAGCACTTATGGGGAAGGGCAAGCTTGGATTTGTAGATGGAACGTGTGTTAAAAGTTCGTATAGAGGAAAATTAGCAGCACAATGGGAAAAATATGATGCGATTGTACTGTCATGGACTGGAAGCACAGTCTCTAACGAATTGATGTCGAGCATAGTTTTTGCACCTAGTGCTAGGAAAGTATGGAGTGATTTTAAGGAGAAATTTGATAGATGTAGTTTGACTAGAATATATCACCTCTGGTCAGAGGTTGCTAGTCTTAAACAAGGCACTGATTCTATGATTACTTACTATACAAAGATGTCAGATCTATGGAGTGAATTAGATGTATTGGTACCTCTGCCTTCATGTGATTGTGAAGAATCGAGGCCTTCAGTAGAACATCTGAGAAATCAGAGACTTTTGACATTTTTCATGGTCCTAAATGAGAGTTATAGCAATGTAAGAAGCAATGTTCTTCTCAAAAGACCAGTTGTGACTGTAAATGAAGCCTATGGTATAGTGACACAGGAGGAGAGTCAACGAACACTAGGTGTAGTTGACACAAATAGAGATCCATTGACTATGCTTGCAAGAAAAGGACAGGTTTTTAAGCCTAAGAAGTTTGGGCTGATTTGTGAATATTGTGGCTACAAGGGACATTTGAAGGAGAACTGTTACAAAATTGTTGGCTATCCAGCTGATTTTAAAAGCAAAAAGAAACCTCAGCCAGGAGGAAACAGATTTTTTGCCAATGCTACAAGAACTGAAGAACCAGGAGGGATAAGCACTCAGCCACAAGGCCATTTCCTCACTGAAGAACAATATCAGCAACTTATAGGGCTTCTGAACAAACAAGGAGGTGAAGAATGCTCCACAAACATGGCAGGTATTATGACTTTAGTATCCAATATTCCTTTAACTAGTTGGATAGTAGACTCTGGGGCAACTCATCATATTGCTCATGATAAGAATATAATGAGTGCTATAAAACAATTTGGAGGACAGAGAGTTCAATTTCCAACAGGAAATAAGGCAGAGATAATGTATATTGGAAAGGCTACTATTTTAGGAGGCAAATGTATAAAAGGTATACTGCATGTGCCAGATTTCAAGTTTAATTTGCTGTTAGTAGCAAAACTCACTACAGACCTCACTTGCACTGTGAAGTTCTTCCTTGATTTTTGTGTGTTGTAAGGACTCTACAGTGGCAAGGTATTGGGGATTGCTAGAGAGTCTGCTGGTCTATACATACTAAAGGAATATGCACAAGCAGCAGGCATAACAGTAGGAGCAGTAATAAAAGAAGAGCAAATACAACTTTGGCACTACAGACTAGGACATGCATCCTGGAATTCCATACAACATATATCATCTCTACAAGACAAGATATGTTCAGGGAAATCAAGAAATTGTAGCATTTGTCCTCTAGCTAAATAGAGTAGATTGCAGTTTCCTAGTGTAAGCAAGTCTAAAGTAGTTTTTCAGCTGGTCCATCTAGATGTGTGGGCTCCTTACAAGTAGAAAGTATTACTTTGTGACTATGGTTGATGATTTTACTAGATACACATGGGTATGCTTGATACAATCTAAGTGTGAAGTGTGTGTTGTATTGAATAATTTTATTGCAATAATAAAGACACAGTTTGACACTGGAATCAAGACCCTGAGATCAGATAATGGCACAGAATTTTTTAATGCCAAGTGTAATGAATTGCTGGCTGAAAATGGGATCATACATGAAAGTAGTTGCCCATGTACTCCTCAACAAAATGGCATAGTTGAGAGAAAACATAAGCATATTCTAGATGTTGCTAGGGAACTGAAGTTTCACAGTGGAATACCTTTGAAATTCTGGGTTGAATGTGTTATGACTACTGTATACTTAATCAATAGACTCCCAACACTAGTGCTGCAAGGCAGGACACCATATGCAATGCTCTATGGGAAGTCAGCTATCTTAGATATTTGAGAGTGTTTGGATGTCAAAGTTTTGCTTGTAATCTTCCTAAAGGAGATAAATTTGCTCCCAGAGCAAGGAGAGCAGTTTTTATTGGATATTCTGAGACACAAAAAGGTTTTAGACTATATGATCTTGATACTCATGTAATCTTTGTTAGCAGGGATGTCAAATTTCAGGAGTATGTTTTCCCCTTCAAGCAGAATTCTAACAACCATGATGAAGAAGCATTGTTTTCAAAATCTGTTGAACCTATTTTTGATCTCAATCCACCTCCCCAATATACACCATCTACCTTACAAGATGAGGAAGCCACCTTTACACCCATTCTGACAGATCCTGAAATAACATCAGATGCTTCTGAAACTGTTGCTATTAATGAAGGCCAAAATGCTCTTTCCCAAGTGGAGGAACCAGCTCCCCAAATGACATGTTGATCAACTCACCTTCCCCTACTGCCATACCTTCACCAGTTCCAATTGTTGAAAACACCAGACCTCACAGACAAATCAAGCAACCACTCTGGTTCAAGGACTATGTCACTACCAAACTACCGGGCAAACATATATGTCCCATGTCCAATCATCTATCTTACACTCAACTTTCAACTGCATATCAGACATATCTTCAAGCTTTTTCTGCTTCAGTGGAGCCTACATCATACACAGAAGCAGCAGCAGATCCAGACTGGGTACTTGTTATGCAACAGGAAATCAATGCTTTAGAAGACAATCACACATGGGAGATTGTAAATCTTCCACCTAATAAACAGGCTATTGGATCCAAATGGGTGTACAAAATCAAGTATAAAGCCAATGGTGAGGTTGAAAGGTTTAAAGCTCGATTGGTAGCCAAAGGCTACACACAACAGGAAGGCTTAGATTATCATGAAACTTTTTCTCCTGTTGCTAAGATGGTGACTGTCAGAACTGTCATTGCTGTTGCAGCATGTAAAGGCTGGAACCTTTTTCAAATGGATGTCAAAAATGCATTCCTACAAGGGGACTTATGTGAGGAAGTCTACATGCAGCTACCTCAAGGATTTCACAGTCAGGGGGAGTCTAAAGTATGTCGATTGCTTAAATCCCTATATGGCCTAAAGCAAGCATCGAGGCAGTGGAACATCAAGTTAACACATGAACTATTACAAGCTGGTTTCACTCAAAACTCTTATGATCATTCATTATTCACCAAAAGGGATAAGGCAGATATTGTCATTGTATTGGTATATGTGGATGATCTTCTAATATCAGGAAGTAATAGTAGTTTGATTCAGAAGGCAAATGAGACTCTACACAGCAACTTTAAGATGGAAGACCTAGGGGAACTTAGATATTTTCTGGGAATTGAAGTGATAAGATCCAACAAAGGCATTTTACTCAATCAGAGAAAATATGCCTTGCAACTGATCTCATAAGTTGGACTAAGTGCTTGCAAGCCAGTATCCACACCAATGGAACAAAACCACAAGCTTACCACAGTTGAGTATGACAAGCATACTGGCAATGTCAATGATGCAGAGTTGCAGGAAGCATGCAGCTATCAAAAGTTAATTGGCAAGCTATTGTACTTAACAATCACAAGGCCAGACATATCCTTTGCAGTCCAAGTGTTGAGCCAGTTCATGCAACATCCTAAAGAGTCACATATGGAAGCAGCTCTAAGGGTTGTCAAATATGTTAAAGGGAATCCAGGTCTGGAAATTCTACTAAAGGGTGGAGCCACTGATAAGCTCACAGCATACTGTGACTCAGATTGGGCAGCTTGCCCAAACAATAGGAGGTCAGTGACAGGCTATGTGGTGAAACTGGGTGATTCTCTACTGTCCTGAAAATCCAAGAAGCAGCAAACTATTAGTAGAAGCTCTGCAGAAACGGAGTACAGAAGCATGGCAGCAGCTGTAGTTGAGCTCAGTGGATGAAGGGTCTGTTGGAAGAATTGGGAAACAAAGTGAAGGAACCTATACATCTACATTGTGACAGTAAGGCAGCATTACAAATTACAGCAAACCTAATTTTTCACGAAAGAACAAAACACATAGAAATCGACTGTCATTTTGTAAGGAAAAAAATCAAGGAAGGAATGGTCACAACTAACTATATTCCCACAAAGAAACAGATGGCAGATCTAATGACAAAAGGACTTGGAGCAGCCCAACACAAGTTACTCTTAGACAAGCTAGGAGTGCTCAATGTATTCCACCCTCCAGATTGAGGGGGAGTGTTGTGATATAGGGTAAAAAATAAGGGTCAATTGTAATTAGAGAAAGTTAGAGGGTAACAAATTAGTCGGTTAAGAGATAGTTAACACTGTTCTATATAAGAACAGTGCACTCATATGTTAGCGGCAAAAGAAAAGAAAATCTTCTTCCTTCTCTCTAGAACTTTCCTCCATTGTACATTCATTTCATTGCATGTTTCAGTTACTGGAGTTTTACATAGAATCTGTATAAATTGACACAAACCAAAAGAAAGGAAGAGAAAATTCTTCCCTTTCCCTCTCTTCTTTTCTCTAGTTATTTTTTTTTAACATAGGCCCATCCACATGATGGAGGAGTTTAGGCAAGACTCCTAACATGTATATTTACAAAAAATAATAATTACATGGAGGAGGACATAGACCTTAGCCTCGTAAATATTGTGAAGGTTGGATATATCCACCTTAGTAGTCATTTGTACATAAAAATGATATGTTAGCTGTTGAGTATCACTACTGCCGATGGAATAAACACATCAAGGCAACAGTAGACTACATACATAATAGGAACCAGCAAAACAAGATCAAAAAGATCAGCTAACATCAGAAATGAATGTGTTCTTCATCTTCCTGTATCTAAAATTTGGGAACCCATCAAATTCAAGCTTCATTGAAGCTCTAACCTTAGGAGGCAGGAAAGTAGCTTCATTGCAGGAAAAGTTTTGGATTCTTCTCTCATATTGGCCAGTAAGTCACCAGTACAATTACCTTCTCTAAAGATATGCACGAACGTAAATTTTCCAGCATTAGATATACTAATAATCTGCCCAATGATTTGCTTGATTTTCCATGGTGGATCAAGCTTTTCAATGATGATATTTATGAGCAAAAGAGAGTCAGATTCTACCACTATATTAGATAGGCCAGCACTTAAACAAATTTTCATTCCTTTCAGCATAACATTTGCTTTAGCAGTGTTGTTACTACACTGCCCATCGTATTCTGCAAAGGTTTGAATGATAGATCCAATATGATCTCTAATAATTCCACCTCCACCAGAGGATCTAGGATTACTTTTACTGCACCCATCAAAATTTAGTTTAAACAAATTTTGGACAGGTCTAAAGTACCAAACGGTTTGAGCTTGAGTAACTAGTTTTAACTTCTCAATCAGATCGCACTTTGCTAGCCTTGCATCTGTAAGTCAGGAAATATTAAACTTTGAGGATCAAAGAGATGATATTGTTGACTTGATTAATGATATACGAGGATGACATCATTTTATCATCAAACCTAGCATTGCATCTGTTTTTCCAAATTTCCCAACAAATAGCAATTGGTAGATACTGTAACATGTAAGTGTGAATTTCATTTTTTTTCCTTTAGCAGTTTACCAATTCATAGTAGACATCCTAAGATGACCATGAACATATTTTATACCAGAAGTATTACAAAAGAAGTTCCAAACCTATGAAGGAATCTACCCTTCAATCAGAAGATGTTAAGTGGTTTCAATCTTGTGACCGATCAGTTCTTTTGATCTTGTTCGAGCTTGGAAAAGCCAACAGCTACAAACAGATGGAAGATAGATCCCAAATCTCTTAACTACATCTATTGTGATCGAAAAAAGTCAAGTGTCATGCGGAAGCTAGTAAAGAAAACTTTCAACGACGATAAATCAGACAACAAAAGAGAAATATACGAAAAAGACACAAACATTTAACGTGGTTCGGTCAACTGACCTACGTCCACAGCGGAGATAAGCAATCCACTATATAAAAAGAGAGTACAAAACATCGAGAGAACAACCTCACGAAGAGGCAAACACAAGTGACACACTAACACTTGTCCCGTAAAGTTCTCCCCCTAAACACGACTCTCAAACCCCATGTGGCTATATTGTGGATGCTGCTGAATGAGAAGGAAGGATCCCCAATTTATAGAAGTCCAAACCTTTTCCTACCAGAAAAAGGGACTAGCTAAATATAAGAGAATTATAATTTCCTTCTACAAAAAGGAAAACTCAATTATGACAAAAATGGTGTCCTTTCCTTCAAGAGATATGGAAACCAAATATGGTAAAAAAATCAGGACAACACCTAACAGCATCATCAATGGGGATTTTGTTCTGAAGAGCCCTCATCATAAAGAAAGAGATCCTAAAAGGAACTTTTCTGTGCTAATTCTTAGAGTAAGATAAAGTACTGATGTTCTTCTTTCTTACTAGATGGTACTGAATTTTCCTGATGCCTTAGGGGTCCAAATAGGTTGGTCTCTCTTCTTCGGGGAGAAGTCAATATTCAAAATGTAATTGACCACTTTCTGAGGGAGGATTCTTCTGAGTTTATACTGCTTTCAATTATTACTTATGTAGAAGTCCTTTAGCAAGGTTTTCTTAGGAGTTCTTTAGTTCTGCACAAGGTTAGCAATAGGGCCAAGACCCGTCTAGCTATCTCACCAAAAGGAGACATTTCCTTTGCCAATATTCCATAGAATACAAGGCTCGACAATGTGTTTGTTGTCCATCAACCTTTTTCATATATAAGATTGGCCAAAGGACCACTTCTTTGCAACTGGATGGTACCTCTTGTAGTATTTGGCTCCAGGAAGAATTTGAGCAAAGAGTTATGAGTTCTAAACTTCCACCATAATTTAGCAGATAAAGTATTACTAATGTCATTTAAGGACCTGGAACCAGAACCACCCTCATTAGTTGGTAAGCACAGATCAAACCAAGCACACCAATGTTTCTTCGTTCTATCCCCATCCATACCCTAGAAGAAATCACCAATTATCTTTTTTATCTATTCTAGAGTAGTATTTGTAGGATGAACAACCGATAGTAGGTGGATAGGTAAAGCATGAAGGACATATTTAATCAATATCGCTTTTCCACCATAGGACAACAACCTTCCTTGCCATCCTTGTAGTCTCTTAGCCACCATATAATTGAAATAAATAATTTTTTTCGTCCCAGAATAAATTTGGCATCCTAGATATTGCATAGGAAATTGAGACTGGTTAAAGCTAGTGATATTGATCGAGGATATCCTAGGATCATCATCTCTAAAGGGAACATAAAATCTTGACTTGCTCTTATTAATCAGTTGTCCAAAGATTTTTTATACTTTCCAAGCTTATCCATCGGGAGTCTGATTGACTGAGCATCACATGAGGAGAACAGAATAGTATCATCTGCATAACATAAATGAGATATGTTAGGGCCATTAGTATCAGCTGTGAAAGGGACAAAGTTAGTATGTATCATAGAATCCATCATTTTTGTGAAAAGTTCAGCTCCTATGACAAATAAAGGAGAGAGGGGATCTCCCTGTTTTATGCTTCCGCTGGAGTTGAAAAATCCATGTATGACTCCATTAATTTTAACTGAGTAACAGATATTGTTGATGAGCCTGCAAACACGTTAATCCATTTTTCGAAAAATCCAAAATGTTTGAGAATTTCACACAAATATTTCCATGATAGATGATACTCTATCATAGGATTTGGTCATGTCTAGTTTAATAACTACATTTCCATGTGGAGATGGTCTTGTGATATTATTGACCATGTCTTGAGTCAACATAATATTCTTAGTGATTGATCTTCCTTTGATGAAGCATGTTTGATTAGGAGACTCCAATTTGTGCATAAAATGACTAAGTCTTTGGATCATCAGTCTGGAGATAAATTTTACTGAGAAATTACTCAAACTAATTGGTCTTAATTCAGTGAAAGTTTGAGGACATTCCACTAGGAATTAAGACGTAAGACGAAGTTAGTACGAGTGATTGATCTTGGAATTTGAGTACCTGCAAAAAACTAATAACCATTAACAATAAATTATCCTTGATAATATCCCAACAACTATGATAGATTTTCCAGAGATCCCACCCCAACCTCGGGGAGAGCAATGGCGCTCAACCGAGATACCCCGGTCAAGCAAGCCTACTTGATGCCTTCTACCCAACCTTACTCATGAACAATGATATCACAATATAAGAATCAGTAACAAGAGATAGACATAAAAAGAGTAAAGTGTTCCACATTCTTTTTTCCATTACTTAAAGTAGCTTCATTTACAATTTCCAAAATATTACAAGTTCATAGAGAGAAAGCATGTTTGCCAAATACCAACACTTCTAGTTCATTACCCAATATCAAACACCACACACAATATGTCTACGGAGCCTCTAAGTACAATAGAAGAGTAGTATGAAAGTGCCGGCGATAAGGCCCGGGATATACCTCAAAACACAAAGTACAATGTCAAGCGACATAAGGCCCGGAACAGAGTAGGGCTCACCAAAACCTGCTGAATAGAGAGTAACTGGTAACGAGGGTCTAAGTTACCTGCTAACAAACCACCTGCATGCATTAAAGATGCAGCACCCCCAACAAAAGGGACGTTAGTACATATGGAATAGTACCAGTATGTAAAGCTAAATGTCCCCTTTCGAAATAGAATGCCAATATAAGAAAGGAAAAACCATGGAAGCAGCAAGCAACAATCAATGTTATCAAAATGCCAAGTTCAAACATAACAATTTTCAAAATATGAAAATAATATTATTTTTGGTTGGTAGATCATTAGCACCGACATACCATTGTGTTTTTAGCACGGAGTCCGATCATGCCCGATCGGCTAGGCCGTCTCTCCACGAACAATGTGGACAGACATGTGATGCAAAAAAAAGAAGAAAAAAAATAAGAAAGGTGTTACCAAGAGTAGGAACCAACATGTGCGCGACATGGTTGTCACGCCCCAAACTCGGGGAGCTCGACCGACGCTCAACCGAGTGAACCCGGCTGAGCAAGCCTGCTAGATTTCATTCTACCCAAACTCATTCATGAATAAAGAGGAGATGTACTCCATTAATCAAACACTTAAAAGATTTCATTAACAACTCCTATTTTATTTCCATTAGCAGCTTCATTCATAAATTCTAAAATATTACAAGTTTATAGATATAATGAAAAATATGTTTTCCAAATACCAACATTTCTAGTTCAATTCCTAACATCAAACACCATCCACAACTTGTCTACGGAACCTCTAAGAACGTTAGAAAAGTAATATGAAAATGTCGGCAACAAGGCCCCGGCTATACCTCAAAACACAGTATATGAGGAACAAAAGATACATGACCCCGAAATAAAGTCGGGCTCACCAAGTCAACTGGGAAGAGAGTGTACCGCTATCACTGATCAATGCCGCCTGCTGTGGAACCACCTGCATCCATTAAAGATGCAGCGCCTCGGCAAAAGGGACGTTAGTACCGTCGAATAACACTAGTATATATGACTAAATGTCCTCTTTCAAAATAGAATGTCCAAGTGAGAAGGGGAAAACCATAGAGACATCAAGTTACAATCAACAATATCCAAATGCCCAGTTAAAACATAACAGTTTTCAAATTTCGAAAATAATATATATTTTTTTGGTTGGGAGATTATTAGCATCGATATACCACCGTATTTTTAGCACGGAGTCCGATCACGCCCGATCGGCTAGGCCATCTCCCCACGAACAATGTGGTTTGACATGTGATGCGAAAGAAAGGTGTTACCAATAGTAGTAGTACCATGTGTGCAACATACCGTCCGATCTCCACCCGATCAGCTAGGCCGCCTTCTCACATATGCCATGTGGGTTGACTTTTCCAATTCACAATTATTATCAGTTTCATCTCAATAAAGGGGAATAATCACAATTGCACCAGTAATTCAATTTCATCCCAAATAAGGGGAATAATCACAATACACACATACACCGGCACGCGTAGTTCCAGGTGGGCCTTATGACCCACTCTTCCTTGGTTTGCTAATGACACTCCCAAAAATATTTTTGTTTTGCACACAAGGGAAACAAAAGTGCAAATGTATTCACCTCATCTTCTTTCACATTGTATAAATCTTCACTACTATTTTCAACCAATCACAATAACAATATTTCCTTGGCTCCTTTGGCCATTCACAAGATTCTTTATTCATGGCACGGTGGCCGTATTTCCTATTCCACACTTTCACCTCTTTTATTTTCAAGGATCACCATCAAATATCAACATATAGAATATTTGAAAAATCATAAACCTCAAATTCATTAGTGATGGAAATTTTAAACACAAAAGGTTTCTTCCCAAAGAACGGGGCACACCGACCAGCAATAGAAACACACATCAAAATCATAAACAAGCAATACACCAATTATTCTTGGAATACTCTTCCCAAAAAGGGCAATATAAAATTTCCACACCTACGTATACAAGAACTCGAACCACATTGGATATATTTATAAAGCAAAGCATTAGTTGAAAACAGCTACTTATGGGCATGGATTGAGTACATAAGCTTTTAGGCAAATATATTTTCAAAGAAATTCTGGAATAGTTGGGTCGAGGCTCATTTCATAATATTTCTCACATCCTCTCATTTCATTGGCACTACTAGCCACAATTATAACTTAATTCTTGGCATGTTGGCCACACTCTATATCCCCAATTCACTTATTTCATTTTTCAAGTATCTTTATAGATTATCAACCACAAGACATTTTCAATCAATACTTTAGGTACACATATGAGCAATTAAGTGTTTTAAGCATATCGAATTTTTCTCACACAATTTGGCATACTAGCTTTCATTTGAAACACGACACAAAGCCATAACATTTTAATACTAAACCCATACTTTGAACATATATCTTTCGACATAAGGATCATTCGGAATAGTCAAGTTTATAAGGTATAACTCAGAACATAGGAATTAGAAACTTGAGCCAACCATCCTTGGAACTTACAGGAACATTATGGAATTCGATTCTAAGAGAGAAAATTTAGCCAACATACCTTGTTTGAGTTTTCCTCAAGTTACTACAACGCCCTAACACTTCTAGCAATAACAATCTATAGGAAGATAGCAAAAATCGATTAATAATTAGAAGGATTCCCATGGTGTAACTCTCTTAGGAATTTTGTCAAACACCTATCATGCAAAATAGACTACAAGGCTCTAAAATGATAATCCCTTCCTCCTTCAACAATATTTTAACAAGAAACTACCAAAAATGGTTCATTAACCCCCATACTACAACCTAGTGTCACATGCATGGCCTATTTCCAACCCTACAATATACTTGGACTCATAACCTCTTGCATGAAAGCTTAGGAGTAGGACTTACCCGGATAGATGATAATCTAGTGGTTGGCTTCCTTGATTCTTGCTGATTGGTGCAAGATTGGATGACTAGAATGTTAGGCTTTCTCCTCCTCTCTCTAAAATATTCTTACCTCTCTCTAAAATCATCAGACAATCGTTCCAAAATAATTCCCAAAGGCTATTTATCAAAATGGGGTTGCGTTATAAAAATAGGAAAATGGATCCTCCGAACTCAGGTTTGCAGTCGCAGAATGGACCGCAAAACAGATATGCGGAAAATGATGCCAAGACTGAGCTGGTCTGGACCGGTCTGCGATAGGTCTGCGGTTTGCAGACCACTTATGCGGCCTCATAATGTACCGCAGAATCGCCCAACAAAATTCCTCATGCCAAATATGCAACGGAAAATGTGGACCGCAAAATGGATGTGCAATTGCATAAATGACCGTATAATGTCCTTCAAATTTCAACAAACTTTCTGCCCAACTCCGCGATGAATATGCGGCCCGCGGAGTGGTTCTGCGGACGCGAACTTGACCACATAATTGCCTTCTTCTGCCTAAAATTCCGCCAACTTCTTCAATGCATTCTACAACTCAAAAAGTCCACGAAGATAAATTTTTATTACTTCTGAACTCTCTAGCCTAACTCGGCACCACCAAATATTAAATTCCTTAGCAAAATTTTTCCGGGGCCTTGCAATAGCGTTCGATCTACACCCGATCGGCTAGGCCCTCTTCCCACATATGCCATGTGGGTCGACTTCCAATTCACAGCTGTCATCCATATCATCCCAAGTTTGGAGAATAATCTCATCAGATCAATGTCATCCAAAATAAAGGGAATAATCACAATCCATTCCTACACCGGCACGTGTAGTTTTGGGTGTGGGTTGTTTCGACCCGCCATTCCTCGGTTCGCTAATGATACTCCTAAAAATATATATTTTTGCACACAAGAGAAGCAGAAGTACGAATACATTCACCCCATAACCTTTCACACCATATATAGCTTCATTAGTACTCTCAACCATTCACAACATCATTATTTCCTTGGCTCTCTTGGCCATACGTATGATTCTTCATTCATGGCACGTTGGCCGTATTTCATATTCCACACTTTCATTTCTTTACTTCCAAGGATCATCATCATAAACATCAACATATAAAATATTTCGAAAATCATCACTTTAGGTTCATTAGTAATGAAGACTTTAAACAATAGTTTTCTTTCCAATGAGTAGTACAACATTTCTTTTTGAAATACTTCTCTAAAAAGGCATTGCACGATTTCAACTCATGGGTAAATAAGAACTCAAAACACATTGGAAACTCTTACGAAGAAGATTATGGTGATTTAAGATTGAAACATAGGTTCAAATCATATGCACTAATTACAACAACCATGGCCACATTGTATATATCACTCTCACTTCCTTCACTTCCAAACATCGTCATAGTTTATCAACAATAAGGGAATTTGGAAATCGAGATTTGATATGTATATGAGCAATATGAGTCTTAAGCACGTTGGGTTTTCTTTCCAAGTTAAGCATAATAGACTTTCATTTGAAACACCAATTGAAGTCATAACATTTTAATACATAAATCATACTTGAACACATTCTCGAAGAGGTCATAATAAGATAGGAGCAATTGGAACACGTTTTGAGTATATACATCTTTCAACACAATGCTTACTTAGGACAATTGAATCTATTAGGAACAATTCAGAATATGGAATTTCGGAACCGGGGCAACCATACTTGAAACTTACTGAATCACCATGGAATTCGATTCTAAGAGAGAAGTTTAGCCAACTTACCTTTCTTGAGCTTTCCTTAGATTACTACAACATCCCAATGCTTCTAGCAATATCAATCTATAGGAAGATAGCGAAAATCGGATGATAATTAGAAGGATTCTCATGGTATAACTCTCTTGAGAATTTTGTCAAACACCTATTATGCAAAATCGACTACAAAGCTCTACAATGGTAATCCCTTCCTCTCTCAACCAATTTCAATAAGAAATTACCAAAAATAGTTCATCAACCCCACATACTACCACCTATTGTCACATACATGGCCTATCAAACTCCATAACCTGCTTAAATCCATTCCAATTGCATGAAGGTTTTAGGACAAGGTCTTACCCGGGTAGATGATTGTCTAGTGAGTGGCTTCCCTTGAATCTTTAAGATTGGGGCAAAAATTGATGATCAAAGCACTTAGTGATCCTTCATCTCTCTCTAAAGCGCTCCCCTCTCTCTCTAAAATATGTGTTTAACCCAGACAAAATAACTCCAAAGTCGTTTTTATAAGAAATGGAGTCGGGTTATAAAATAGAAAATAGACCCTCCGAACTCAACTATGCGGTCGCAGAATGGACCATAGAACAGATATGCGGCCCGTAAAATAGACCGCGATAGAGACACAAAAAACTAGGCTGGCCTGGACAGGTTTGCGGTCCGTAGATCAGTTATGCGGCCGCGAAATGAGCCGCAGAATCACCCTCTGAAATCTTTATGCCAAATCTGCAACGGAAGTGTGCACCGCAAAACATGTATGCGATGGCATAATGGACCGTAAAACAACCTTTAAAATTCAATAATTTTTCTGCTCAACTCCGCGGCGATCATGCGGCCCGCGAAATGGTTCTGCGATCGCGAAATTGACTACAGAATTACCTTCTTCTGCCAAATATTTCGACCAACTCTCTAATGCATTCTTCAACCTTCGAACACATTAACCTACCTCGACGCCACAAAACTCAAATTTCTTGGCGAGTTTTTACGGGGCCTTACAGAACTCATGGAAAACACGACATTCTTTCAATTCTTTCATATCGAGATTAACTATGAGAAATTCATTATCAGAATCGGAGATGATTTTTGGGATATAATTATGCAAATAGTAATCTTTGTCAAAATCATCTTTAGAAGATTGCTTATAAAAAAAGGATACAACTTCATTGGTAATGTCTTCATCTCCTTCTATCCAGCTTCCATCTTCCTTCCTTATTTTTTGTAAAGACAACTTTTTCTTCCTGCCCTTGACAATAGAATGAAAGAACTTGGAGTTGACCTCTCCTTCAACAAACCATTGTATACCAGTTTTTTTTTCTAATAGGCTTTTTTTTGTAAGCTCTAATAAGAAGGGAATTGGTATGATTTAGAATTGATCTGTTCTCCTTAGAGTTATCAGTGATGATTAAGTTTTCAACCTCACCAACTTTTTTCTACAAGCTAGAAACATTAAAGGAAAATGTTGCCAACAGAGTTCCTGGACCATTCAGAGAGCTTTTTGAATGTGTTTTTGAGCTTCAGATGAAATCTCTACATTGGGGACCCCTGGACTTCAATATTCCAAGCTTAGCTCACCACCTCTTTAAAGTCATCCTTCTCGATTCACAGATCAAGAAACCTAAAATACTTTATCTGATTTCTTTGAGTAGTATTAGCCGTAGTAAGGATTGGAGAATGGTCAGATCCTGACCTGATTAAGTGATCAGCATTGGTAGAGTCAAAGAAATTCATCCATTCATGATTAACCAATACTCTATCTAGCCTTTTCCATACCTTTTTCCCAGATGCCCAACCATTGCACCAAGTGAAAGTAGAGCTGAATTAATCAGGGTTAATCATATCAAAATCCAAGATGCATTGTAGAAAAAGCTAAGCTCTTGGACGCTTTGTAAGGTTTACCACCTTGATTTTCCTTAGGGCCAATAATACAGTTAAAATCTCCAGCAATATACGAAGGAAGACTGAAGTTAATAGAAATATCTTTTAGGTTGTCCCAAAGGGATTTCCGAAGCAAAGCATCACATTTGGCATAAACATTAGTGATAAGAATTGTGTTACCCATCTAGTTGACCTTGTAAGTGACATGTTCATCAATATTTTTAACCACAGTATAGTCAATAGTTCATCCCAAAAAAGCCAAATGTGACTATTGCAGTTGGAGAAGGCATTAGCAAATCCTAAGAGTCTCCTAAAATTCATAATTTAATCGGCATTGTGAAAGGGTTCACTGATAGCTATTAAAAGAAGTTTTTGGAGTCTAATAATCTGCTTCAGTCTTTCAAAAGCACCACTAGAGCTAATGTTTCTAATATTCTAAAAGAAAGATTTCAATATCATTAGTAAGTAGAAGTTGACAATTTCCCTTTTAATAGGTACCTTTGGCACCTTTCCCTCTTGTGCTGTGTCTTCCTCTTCTAAAATTTGATATGCCCATTCCTCTACCCCTAGATAAAAGATGATTGATCTCTGCAATATTGTCCAATTCTTATGTGACATCCACTTCCACAAGAGCATCGGCATGATCATCTACCATTGTTGTCAGGAATGTCTTCACCATTGAAGATTTCACTATCAACACTAGCATTCGAAACTTATTTCATCCTCATAGTCATTATCATATGAGGTGCCATCCTCTTTACCATCTTCTTCCTCCATTTCAGTTAAAGATTTAGTTTGCTGGTCCTTGCTAATATAAACTTCTTCACTGCCTTGCTCATCTTCAAGGCTTGTACCACTGATGAGTTTAAGGTAATTGTTTTGAAATTCTCCGGGATCAATAAGATGATTCTTATCCTTTTCAAGGTCTTGAATATCCTATTATTTTTCAAATTATGTCTCTCCTTCCACATCGTGCTTAGCATTTTCATTCTAACCGTTTAACTCCTCAAGATTCGTACTTTGGTGTTGGTTGGATTGGTCGATATTCCTATGCTTGATGGCTTGGTTATTATTGATAATAGTACCCCTATTTTGAGCTTTTTTATTGGTTTTGTGTAGTATCCCCATATTGATCTTTGTTTTGAATTTGTATCACATTGTTCCCTCTTTCGCTAATGACTTCACTCACACTATTTTTTTCTAGTATTTGGACCTTCTTTTCTTGTTGCCTTTTTTCTAAGTTCGCACATTCTATTGGACGTCTCCTATTTTTTCGTTGCCTTTCCCTGGGACTTTATCAATTTTTGTCATTTTAGGAGTATCCTCAGGTTCTTTAATAGAAATTCCCTTGTTCATCTTGATTTGTTGATCATCCAACTCTAACTAGTTTTGACTGTTTCTGATCGTTAACATTGTGTTGAACATTTGCATAGTTGTCTCCGTCCTTGCCCTTTTTAACATGTCCATCTCCCAGGTTTTGTTTAGCTTTAGCATTTTTTCTAATGGAAACTGATTGAAAGTGATCCTCCTTTCTTGTAGCAGCTTCATTCTTGGGTTGTTCTTCTTTTTGGTTTTTAATTCTGTCATCCCTTTTTCTAGTTCTATATTGGCTTTCAAAGTGCCCTTGCATTTTATAGTAATGACAGTAGCTTGAGACTTTATCATATTCAATGTCAAGTCATTCCTCATCATCTGAACTATCCATCCTTTTATAACCCAACCATATTTTATCCAATCTTGATTTCAACAAATCAATCTCAACTTTAACTTTAGCAACATTTCCTCTAGATTTAGAGTATGTTGCCTGATCGGGGGCAACATCAACTCCTATATTCCTAACCAGTCTAGCAATAATTTTTCAATTGAATAGATGCCATGGGAATTGGCAAATCAAGATCCAAGCTAGAACAATTGTAGTCTCTACTTCGGGTTTAAAAATATGGAGTCCATTTAAAAATTTCGTTGAAGAATTTCCAATGTCAACATATTCTTTATTTAACACATGATTATAGTTGACATCATTATCAAAATCTAAGTATACATGCTTTGGATCAAAATAGGCAATTTTAACATTACCGGTAAGGTAAAATTTGCTGATGAAGATCTCACGAATTTCCTCCATGGTAGGCTTTCCGCGATAGTATTTTTCAATTTTAGTATGTTTGTATTTCTTCTCAAGTTTTATGTAATAATCTTCTACGTTGAAACACACTACCGATTTGCCAAGATGGGTCCCCTGTTGGATTTCCACCGTTGGTTCATCACTATTGAGTGATGAAAGCTTGGCTTGAACCATCGCAGAGAAAGTCGGCTTGGAAACAACTTGTTCAATTTTTTTGTTGCTAGACACTTCCCGGTTTCTCACAGCATCACCAGTTGGTTTCCATGCTTGAATAATCATTTGGTTTTCAGTTTTCATCTGGGTGCCCATGTTGGATTGATGTTGGGTAGATGGGGTTGCATGTGTTGTATCAGATTGGAATTTTGGTTTGAATTACCATCTTTTTTTGTTTGGTACTTATCAAAATTGGAAGAGATTTCGGGTATATTGAGGATCTTGTTTGTTTGAGTTGGGTTAGGATTTGGGGAATTCTGAATTGGGTGGTTGTTGGGTTAGTTTGGGTATTTTCGATAACTGATACCGATAATTTTGAGGTGGCAGCTGATGTTTGGCAAAAATGATATACTTTTAGTACATTACTCGCCCTATATTTTGTTTGTTTAGTGATTAACTGTGTGACATTTGAACTAAATTGTGTTGTTTTACGTGTAGGAGCATTGGAAGAAAGAGTCGAATGAAAGTTGCACAAAAAGAGGAAGAAAATACAAGAAAAGAGCACAAAATCACCAAGTACCCAAGCCATGCAACATGCCAAGCATAGCCAGGTCTATAGCATGCTTTACCATGCTACAGACCAAGTATATCCATCTCTAAAGCCAGCTTGACCACGCTACAGGCCAGGCGTTGCAAGTTCTATAGCTAGGGTGACCGCGCTATAAGCCTAGCCTCGCAAGGTCTATAGCCCGGTGATTAAATGTTGCGGGTTAAAAGACTCAGCGCGGATTTGGACTGAGGGATTTTGTCCCTAACATATAAATACTCCCCAAACGAGTTGAGAAAGGGTTGGACACGATTTTGGAGAAGAAAAAGGCTACAGAGCATTGTGGAGCAAGAATTAGATAAGTTTCCCTCCGTTTAACTCTTTACTTTGTAGTTTAATGTCTTTGAACATCATGATAATTGTTTATACATTTATGAGTAGCTAAAATCTCTCATCCATGGTTTGATGGAACCTATTGAAGGATGATTTTTTTCTACGTTTAATGTAATTTTGCCGTTGATGTTTCTCTACTTGTTCAACTATATTTTTGTTGTTGTTGATTGAAGAGCTCTCAATTAACTGTGCCTATTTAGTATGCATATTGCTCGAGAGAGAGAGAGTACACATTTAGGTAGTTGTTAAATAACATCACTCCCAACGTATTTGAGAGATCAATATGGAGGGTTTAAAGGCGAGATTAGAGATAACGAAACCTTGGTGCGATCGTAGTGAGCGGTGAATTAGTGCCAGCTAGCGTAGTTCAAGAGAATACGTCTAGTAAATTATGGTAGTTGCTCGAGAGAGAGCTACGGCACCCAAAGTACTCACGATTGATAGAGAATATTTAGGCAAATTTATAGGAAACGTGGCGGGGGAGATTCCGACGATAGGGGAAATCATAACCCCTAGACTTTTCCAAATCTTGTCTACAACATTTGCTCAGTTAGATGTAAATCAATGCATTTTAATTATGTTTCTCTTAGTTAGTAAACATTCAAATCGTTATTGAATATTTCTGAAGGTTGATTACTTGAATTCGTGCGAAACTAGTGGTTGTAATTAGTAGGTTAATTCCCTGTGGGATTCGACTCCGAACTTGTAAACCGTTTATATTTGCAACGATCGCTAGACCTCTGAGTAGGCATGGTTGGGCGTTATCAAATTTTGGCGCCGTTGCCGAGAAATTAACGGTGTTATTAATTACGGCTAAAAGAATTGTTAAATTCTTAGTTTATTCAGCTTTCTCGACTTGAAATTTATTATATTGAAACTCTAATGTTTGTAGTCTTATGTGTTATAGGTGCATGCCTAGAAACTCCTCAAGAACTGGTGAATTTTACGAAGCATTACCGGGTCCTGAGAAACGTTTCAAGGCACTAAATCGAGCAAACAAGAAAGGCAAACGACAACAGAACGAATCGAACTAGACATGGGTGACGTAATAGACAACCCAAACAACAACAAAAATGTGAATGACCCAAACAATCAGGGTGTGGCACATCTTGTGCCAGAAGCAACCTTGTATGATTGGGCACAACGCACCGTTGAAAACCTGGCAACCGCAATTGCAGTCCCTCCGATACAAGCAGAATCATTTCAAATTACAAACAACATGCTACATTTGTTGCAGAACAAGGGAATGTTCTCGGGGTCTTACATTGAAGATCCACATCAGTATCTAAAAAAGTTTCTGTCGATTTGTGTAACGCAAAGGCAACCGAATGTGACACTACAAGCAATGAGACTATTATTGTTTCTGCTCTCAGTGACGGGAGAGGCTCAGACATGGCTCAAGTCGCTCCCTATAAACTCCATCACTACTTGGAAGGAATTAGTCAAGTAGTTTTTGAACAAGTTCTACCTACCCAATAAGACTGCCAAGCAAGTTGATGAGATATTGAGCTTCAGGTAGAAACTAGCTGAAACACTGCAAGAAACGTGTGAGAGGTTCAAGGGGATGTTGGTCAAGTTTCCACACCATGGAATTCCTGATCAAATATTGGGGCAAAGGTTCTACATGGGATTGGCAGACAGCTTGAAGGCCAATGTTGATGCTTCAGCAGGTGGAGCATTTTTGAGAAAATCATTCAGAGAATGTAAGGTCTTATTTGATAAAATGGCTCAAAACTCAGGATGGATGACAAGAGTCTGTACAATCACTCCTGTAGTTCACTCAGTAGCTCTAGACCCAAACAACTCTATAGTTGAGAATATGGCCACTCTGATGACGCAAATGAGTATCCTCACTAAAAAGATTGATGAGTCGGACCAAAAGCAGGTGCACATGGTAGACACAACAAATGGAGGATTATGCACACCATGCATTAATCAATCATATGTGTGTTCGTGGAGTGGTGAGAGTGACAATCAACACTATTATGAGAATATGAACTATGTGGGCAACTATGGAGGTCAAAGACAAGGTGGTCAGACTTGGAGACAATAGAATCAACAGTATAGGCCAACACAATAGCAATACAATAATAATAATAATAATAATAATAATAATAATAATAATAATAATAATAATAATAATAATATCTGGAGATGCACGACCACAGGGTCAGGCTGTGCCTTATCAAAGGCAACAAGGGTACAATCAGCAGAATCATCAGCTAGCTCATCAACAATCTCAACAGCAACAGATAGTGCAACAAGATGATGAGTTGCTTGAAATTAAAGGAATGTTGCAACAACTCATTGGTCCAGCGGAAAAATGGAAGAAAAGGTCCACTAGATGCAAGAAAAGTCATACCAGATGTACGAAAAGGTAGTATCACACGACTCAACTATCAACGACATTGAGATTAATCCAAGGCAAATATCCATGGCCCTTAACAATCTTCCTCAAGGGACGTTACCTGCGGACACACATGTTAACCTGAAAGAGCAGGGCCCGAAGCAGTTGATGGCTGTGAGTTTGAGAAATAGTGAAGATCTTGATTTAGAGCAAAAAATCGCTCGCAAGATCCAATCAACTGAAATACTTAGCATCAATTGAGGTAGATGAGTCAACTAAGCTAACAAAAGTAAGAGTACAGCCAGCCCAGGAGGAAATAAACAAGGAAAAAGAGGTTTCGAAGGAGACTGAGAAAGTGCAAAAGAAGGCATTAGAAAAAGTGCCTGAGTAGGATCTAACTCAAGCCACAGGAAAGAAGCAACCTCCAGCACCCTTTCCGTAGAGGTTGGCCAAATATCAGAAGGATGAGAAATATAAGAAATTCATGGAGATGTTGAAGAAGATTCAGGTGAACATCCCATTAATTGATGCCTTGAGGGAGATGCCTAGTTATGCAAAAATGATGAAGGACTTGATGTCTCACAAGTTCGACTTTCAAGACTTGGCAACTATTACACTGACTCAGACCTGTAGTGCTGTCGTGACGAGACCCATAGCTGAGAAGCTATCCGACCCAGGGAGTTTCAGAATCCCGTGCACAATAGGCAGCTATGCTTTTGCTAATGCATTGTGTGATTTAGGGGCGAGAATAAACTTGATGCCCTTGTCTATCTATAAAAGGTTAGGAATTGGAAGAGCAAGACCCACATCCATGTTACTATAGCTAGCCGACCGAATGGTGAAGAGGCCATCAAGTATACTTGATCATGTACTTGTGTAGATTGGAAAGTTTGTGTTTCCAGCAGATTTTGTCATTCTGGACTGTCAGGTTGATGAAGAGATTCCCATAATTTTGGGAAGGCCATTTTTGGCCACAGGGAGAGACTGATTGGTTGTGAAACTAGGGAGCTAAAGATGAGACTAAACAATAAAGAAATAATGTTCAATGTGCAAAAGTCTATGCGATGACTTAGCGAGTTTGATAATTGCTCTCTGATTGAAGCCATGGATGTGATTTTGGAGGAGGAAGATGAGGCACTGAATGCAAAAGACCCCCTAGCAGCCTGCCTCATAAACTTAGAAGAGGTAGATGGTGAGGGCTTAGCGGAGTGGGTTTTGGTCCTTGAAGGCCAAGGATACTAGAAAAGAGAGCTCGAATTCGAGCCTTTACAATTAAAAGAAAGAAAGACCCTTCCAGCTAAGCCATCAACTGAAGAGCCATCACAGTTGGAGCTAAAGTCGTTACCATCTCACCTCAGGTATGCTTTATTGGGACCTAGCTCGACATTACCTGTTATTATCTCATCTGGTTTGTTAGATGTACAGGTAGAACAACTTTTGCAGGTTCTGAAGGAGTGAAAGACTACAATTGGGTGGACCATTGCAGAAATAAAGGGTATCAGCCCAATATTTTGGATGTATAAGATTCTACCAGAGAAAATCAAAGAAGACTGAACCCCAACATGAAAGAAGTGATCAAGTGGTTAGATGCGAGAATCATCTTCCCTATCTAAAATAGAAACTGGGCCAACCCAGTTCAGTGTGTTCCAAAGAAGGGAGGAATGACTGTAGTGCAAAATGAGAACAACGAGTTGATCTTAACAAGAATAGTCACGGGATGGACAATCTGCATAGATTACAGAAGATTGAACAAGGCCACCCGAAAAGACCACTTCCGCTGCTATTCATTGATCAATTACTAGATAGGTTGGCGGGGAGGTCCCATTTTTGTTTCCTGGATGGATACTCGGGGTATAACCAGATCTCTATTGCCCCAAGAGGATAGAGAGAAAATGTTGTTCACCTGTCCGTATCGCATATATGATTTTCGAAAAATGTCGTTTGGCCTATGCAATGCACCCGCCACATTCCAAAGGTGCATGATGCTCATCTTCATAGATATGGTAGAGGAAATAATGGACGTTTTCATGGATGACTTCTCAGTGGTGGGGAACTCATTCGATGATTGCCTTATGAAGTTGAAAAGAGTATTGAAGAGGTGTATGGAGACTAAATTGATACTGAACTGGGAAAAATGTCATTTTGTAGTACATGAAGGTATAGTCTTGTGACACCTAGTGTCAAGTAAGGGCATTGATGTGGACCATGCTAAGGTTGACGTAGTTGAGAAGTTACCTTCACCCACTTCCATCAAGGCCATAAGAAGTTTCCTTTGTCACGCCGGCTTCTACATGTGGTTTAGAAAAGATTTTTCCAGAATTGCTAACTCTTTGTGTAAATTGCTTGAGAAAGATCACCCTTTTATGTTTTATGATGACTACAGGGTAGCTTTTGAGGAGTTGCAGAAGAGGCTGGTGACTACACCAATCATAGTGGCTCCTGACTGGGAACAACCTTTTGAGCTGATGTGTGATGCAAGTAACCATGTTATGGGAGCAGTTCTTGGGCAGAGGAAAGATAAAGTCATGCATCCAATCTACTATGCAGTAGACCTTGAGTGGTGCCCAACTGAATTACACAGTGACAGAGAAAGAGATGCTAGTAGTGGTGTTCGCATTTGATAAATTCAGGTCATAACTGATAGGATCGAAGGTAATTGTTTATACTGACCATGCTGCTCTCAAGTACCTAACTGAGAATAAGGAGTCAAAGTCGTGCCTGATTCGATAGGTGCTACTACTGCAAGAGTTCAACTTGGAAATCCGTGACCGAAAAGGAACGGAAAACCAAGTTACTGATCACTTGTCCAGGCTTGAAGGAGCTGAAAAGAGGGTTGAGGTGGAAGAGATCATGGAGACTTTCTCGTATGAACAACTTTTATCAACGAGCCCTGAGGTAGAGCTATGGTACGTAGATACTGCAAACTACCTGGCGAGCGGTATGCTCTCTATAACTTGTCCTATGTGCAGAAGAAAAAGTTCTTTTGTGATTGTTGCATGTATTTCTGGGATGAACCACATTTGTTTAGGATTTGTATTGATAACATGATCCGGAGATGTATTCCCGAGATAGATCAAGCTTCCATTTTGCAGGCATGTCACGCTTCGCCTTATGGAGGCCATTTTGGAGGAGTAAGGACAACTGCTAAAGTGTTGGAGTCGGGCTTTTATTGGTCGATGTTGTTTAAAAATGCACACTTTTGGGTAAAGAACTGTGATGAGTGCCAAAGAACGGGGAATATTTCTCGTCGTCATGAGAGCCCATGAACCCAATTCAAAAGGTGGGAGTATTTGATGTATGAGGAATCAATTTTATAGGACCATTTGTTATCTTATATGGAAACAAGTACATACTGGTAGCTGTGGACTATGTCTCGAAATGGGTAGAAGCCGTGACACACCCAACAAATGATGCAAAGGGAGTTATTTTTTTTCAAAGAAAAATATCTTCACCTGATTTGGCACTCCAAGAGCGATCATCAATGATGGAGGCATCCACTTCTGCACCGAGTCTTCGCAAAGTTGTTGGAGAAATATGGCGTTCGCCATAAGGTTGCCCCTCCGTATCACCCGCAAACAAGTGGGCAAGTGGAGGTGTCAAAAAGAGAAATCAAGAGTGTTTTGACCAAAACTGTAAATGTTAGTCGGATTGATTGGGTAAAAAAATTGGATGATGCGCTATGGGCCTACCGCACTGCATTCAAAACTCCGATTGGTATGTCACCGTACAAATTGGTGTTTGGAAAGGCGTGTCATTTACCGGTGGACTTAGAGCATAGAGCTTTTTCGGCATTAAGGCAATTAAATCTTGACATAGAGGCCGCTGGTACGAGTAGAGTCATAGAGCTTCATGGACTTGATGATTTCCGTTACCATGCTTTTGATATCACCAGGCTGTACAAAGAAAGGATGAAGATGATGCACGATAAACATATTCAAGAGAGAATTTTCAAACCCGGAGATGTCATGTTATTGTATAACTCAAGATTGAAATTCTTTTCGGGTAAGCTAAAATCTTGATGGTTGGGACCATTTAGAGTTGTGCAAGTATTCTCAATTGGTGCTGTAGAAATTGAATTCAAGGATGGAACTAACAGGATTAGAGTCAATAGGTAAAGCTTGAAACATTATCTCGTCATGGAAGAGAAAAATTTGTATCGGTGATTCATTTGAAGGAGCCTCAAGTGTTGAGTGAACCTTGAGTTCAATTGACTTCGTCGTGCCGCGACGTTAAATCAGGCGATTCGTGAGAGGCAACCCATTGTAATGTTGTATTCGTCATGACGTGACGTTAACTAAGGCGCTTGTCGGGAAGCAACCCAATCCGTAGTTTATTTTGGCTTAATTAGGCTTTTCTTTTTCTTTTTAGGTACTAACAAGTTTTTAGTAAAATTTTGGTGTTTGAACAGGTACTAGGGCACGTTCGGAGGTCATAACGATTGGGATAGTGCACAAAACTGAATGAAGACTACATGAATACGCTCTGGACCGAGACAAGCGAGGCAAGAATCATGCAAAATAGCTGGCGTCACGCGCTCTAAAGCGCCCTGGACCTCGCTGCCTACCACACGTAGCACGGTTTGTAGCCCGCTTTATCTTGCTGCCTACCTCGTGCCGCAAGGTGTGTAGCCTGCTTCATCTCACGGCCTGCCTCGCTTTTCCAATTCTGTAGCAAGGCTAGGTAAGTTTTAACATAAAAAATTCTTTCTTTTTATAACCCCTCTACCTAATTAAAACACCACACACACACGCTCTCTCCCCCACTGCCAACCCCTTCTCTCTCTCACTCACAAGAACTCTATTGAAGCCATACATTCATACATTCATCCACTCATTCACGTACTAGCAACATCAATTGAAGAGCAATCCCCCTACCAAGCATCTAAGGTATGGTTTCTAACTCCTTCTGTGCCATATTTCAAATTGGGTGAAGTAATGAAATCGGACAACTTTTGGGTATGTTCTTCATAATAACAATGTGCATGTTTGTCCTCACCCCATAAACCCCATAGGAATGATGTTGTTGTTGTTGTTTACAAGGGTGGTAGCACTAAACTCCCAAGCCGATTTCGGAAGGTGATGCAATCCCTCATTCTACAAGCACTCCCATGGTACTAGTGCACGCTAAGTGTTTGTCAAAATGCCTCAAATGCATTCTTTTTCCCTATTGGAGCCCGAGTCTCCGGGGTTGTCATACTAGTGATATGTCGTCTTGACCCCTTAAAATAGTAAGTGTGGAGTGGCTCACCAGAGCCCAGATGGTAGCTATATGCATTGTAATTGTAGTAGACATCGTTATGACATTGATTGATTCTCATGCAAAAAAAATTAAGAGGTGAAGTCTGAGTAGCCTCAAAATTGTGAACATCATGTGATGAACTCTTAAGTGTGGGGTCGTAAGGCACGCCGGAGTGTTCCGAGGCCGAGCTAGAGTAGTCCGAGGAGGAGGAGGATGATGATGCTGATGAAGGAGCAGAGGATGAAGAGTGGACAGCTGCAGATGGGGCTTTCGACGATGAAGGCGATGATAATGACTCATCAGGGAGTTTTTCCTACCACCTTACTTGTTTTTTTTATGGATTTATATATGCACTGAGGACATTCCATAAATTAAATGTAGGGTGGGAGGTTATATATTCTCTGAGACTTGTAAATATCAGATAAACTAATTATTTCTTCTTTTTTTTTTTAGCTTCGCCTTTTCTATTTTAGCATTAAAAAAATTAGTAAAATATTCTGGATTTAGTTTTTAGTTTTTCGGATTGCTTTAGTAAATATATATATATATATATATATATTATATATATATATTAATATATATATATTATATATATATATATATATATATATATATATAAGATTAGAAATGATTGGATTTTTTCCAATGATAGATCTGCTAGGCAATTTTCTTGAGGGGACTAAATTCTAACCAAAGACAACAAAAAAAAATTGAAAAACAGAAAAACCCAAAAATATGTCTTATTTATTATTTTTAGGTAGTAATAATCCCTCGTGGTTTTTCTTTGTGCCTCGATTCTTTTCCACGGAATGTAGTTGAATCAGGTAGTAATTTTTTATCTTTAGAGTAGAGTAGGATTTAGGAAATAAAAGGATGGGAAAAATGAGATTTACTAGGCACCTTTGACTAGTTTGATAGTTGCATATTTAGGCTCTAGCATGTGTAGTACCTTTCCTATGGTTTGAAATGCTTATGATGCCTTGTTGAATAGATAACATGTTTATTGACGCCTATATATCGTTTCTTGGATTGTATCACTTTGTGCCTGATGCTTAATATTTTTGTGGCTCCATGAATATTTGCAATTGTTTGAGAATCGGAATGGAACCGTCCTTAGTGAGTCAAGTGCCATGTGTGGTGAGAAATTGTACAGTCCGTGTCATTGCATTATAGTCTAGAACTTGCCCGGCGTATGAGTTGAAGTGAAATTTTAGGTTTTGATCGGTTTGAAAAATGATTTTAGGCTTTCTTTGATCTTTTGAGCCTAATGCTTACGACAAATAAAAATTATCCCTAGTCAACTCTTTTGAGCCTATAAACTTTTATTTGGAAACCACATTACAAGCATATACCCCTTTGTTCTTAATTGTCATTGTTTTGATCTTTTTACCTCTTAAAGCACTTTAATTATACAAGGAGCACTAGAAGAAGTAATGAGGGAACTTGGGAGCTTTTGAGTAGAACCAATGAAAGAAATAAAGGTTCACTTGTATTGTAAGGAATACACCACTAGCAGGAATGGTAGAAAAGAAAAAAAAAAGAAAAAGAAAATTGTTGAAAAGAAAGAAAAAAATATGTAGCAAAAGAAAATACGAATATCTTGTCCTTGCTAATGGGTATGAATTAAAGTAGTTCTTAAAGAAAGAAAAAATATCTTTGGGGTGATATTATTTGTGAAAGTGAATTTGTGTTGAAGAAAAATGCGCTTAAAATTAATTTTGTGATGTGTTAAAGTGCTTAGAAGGGTTAGTCACTATTACTAAATTTATCCTATCCGTCCCTTAGCCCACATTACAACTATGAAAAAGTCCTAATTGATTTTAGACTGAGCAAGCCTACATTAGAAAAGGTTTACATAATAGGCAAGCCTATGGTACTTTGTGCATGCATGTGACTTCTTTGTGAGAGTAGGGAATTTCTTTGATATATGTGAGTCCATAAAATATATTTGAACATATGATTCAAGTGTGTGGATTCGACTTACTCGTTTGTTCTTGTTGTGAGGGCACATGATTTCGCAGGGGATAAGTGACGTTACTAGATGTCTCTGTGATATTAAGTGTTCAAGCCATGGATGCATTGTGATACTGAGTCGGTTTGTGAGGCTAGGATTATTATAAACATGTTGCCTTATGTTGATTAAATTTTTGAAGCATGGCATCAAGTAAAGGGAAGTGTGTGTTGAAGGCATATGCTAAAGTTTAATTGTTGCTATCAACCATCAACCATAGTCATAGGTATGGTGTGCTTCGAATGTGCTAAAAGAAAATAAAGTGCTCTAGGTTAATGTGAATTAGTGGTTGACTCAAGGACGAGCAACGTTTAAATATGGGATGGTGATGTTAATCCAAAATGCTATACATTAGTACATTACTCGCACTATATTTTATTGGTTTCGTGATTAATTGTGCGATATTTGAGCTAAATTATATTGTTTTACGTGTAGGAGCATCAGAATAAAGAGTCGAATAAAAGTTGCACAAAAAGAGGACGAAAATGCAAGAAAAGAACACAAAATCACCAAGTACCCAAGTCGTGCTATAGGCCAAGCATAGCCAGCTCTATTGCCTACTTTACCGTGCTACAGATCAAGTATAGCCAGCTTGACTGCGCTACAGGCCAGGCATAGCCAGTTCTGTAGCAAGGTTGGCCGCACTATAAGCCTTGCCTCGCGAGGTCTATAACCCGATGATTAAAAGTTTCGGGTTAAAAGACTCTAACCTACATTTAGACTGAGGTATTTCGGCCCTAACATATAAATACTCCCCAAACGAGCTGAAAGGGTTTGACACGATTTTGATGAAGAAAAAGGCTACAGAGCACTGTGGAGCAAGAATCAAACGAGTTTCCCTCTATTTATCTCTTTACTTTGTAGTTTAATATCTTTGAACATCATGATGATTGTTTCTACATTTATGAGTAGCTAAACTCTCTCATCTATGGTTTTATGGAATCTATTGAAGGATGATTTTTCACTATATCAGCGTTGATCTTTCTCTACTTCTTCAACTATATTTTCGTTCTTGCTGATTGAAGAAATTAACTGTGCCTATTTAATGTGTATATTGATTGAGAGAGAGTACACATTTAGATAGTTGTTGAATAACACCACTCCTAACGTATTGAGAGATCAATATGGAGGGTTTAAAGGCGAGATTAGAGATAACGAAACCTTGGTGTAATCGTAGTGAGCGGTGAATTAGTGTCGGCTAGCGTAGTTCGAGAGAATACGTCTAGTAAATTGTGGTAGTTTCTCGAGAGAGAGCTACAACACCCAAAGTACTCACGATTGGTAGAGAATACTTAGGCGAACTTATAGGAAACGTGGCGGGGGAGATTCCAACAATAGGGGAAATCATAACCCTAGAATTTTCCAAATCTTGTCCACAACATTTGCTCTGTTAGTTATAAATTACTGCATTTTAATTATGTTTCTCTTAGTTAGTAAACATTCAAATCGTTATAGAATATTTCTAAAGGTTGATTACTTGAATTCGTGCAAAGCTAGTAATTGTAATTAGTAGGTTAATTCCCTATGGGAATCGACTACGGACTTGTAAACCGGATTATATTTGCAACAACTGCTGGACCTTTTAGGAGGCATAGTTGGGTGTGATCAGTGGCTGTAGTGGTGTTGGCGGTATAACTAGTCATTATCGATAGAGATATGACCGTTGAAGGCTAGGTTAATGTCACGACCCGGATTTCCCACCCTCGGGAGTCGTGATGGCGCCTACTCGTAGAAGCTAGGCAAGCCACGAAATTATAAATTCTTAACTCTTTTGTTTTAATCCTTTTTACAACATACATTAACAAGTGATAAACATTTAAATAACAGCGAAATATGAGATTTAAGCGGAAGACGTAGAAAAAATGAACCAAAATGATAAGAAAATCCACGTATGCCTCTACCCAGAAACTGGTGTCACATCATTCACGGACTGCTAAGATTATTACATACAACGGTTTGAAAGAAACTAACATTGTTTGTCTGGATTACAAGAGATAACAGAACATAATAAAAGATAGAGGAGACGCCGGGCCTGCGGACGCCTGCAGGACTACCTCGGGATCTCTGTGGATTGAAGGCTGGCTCCCAAACTACTGCTGCTGTGCCAATACTGCTCCGGTATCTGCACAGAGTGCAGAGTGTAGCATCAGCACAACCGACCCCATGTGCTGGTAAGTGCTGGCCTAACCCCGGCGAGGTAGTGACGAGGCTAGGACCAGACTCAGATAAACCTGTGCAGTTATATATGTATATGCAGCGGAAAAATAAACTAGAACAAACAATTAAAGCTGGGAAGGGGAAACATGCTTCGGGGGAATAACACATAAAACAGAATCTCAAGAGAATTATCAAGAAACCAAAGATTCAACTTCTATCAAAGATAAGGAAAGCAAAGGCAATTTACACTTTCAGTTCACATCTCGTTGCAGGCGTGCAACCCGATCCCATTTCTCATTCTCGTGGTAGGCGTACCATCCGATCCCATTTCATCATATCTCGTGGTAGGCGTACCACCCGATCCCATTTCATCATATCTCGTGGTAGGCATACCACCCGATCCCATTTCATCATATCTCGTGGTAGGCGTACCACCCGATCCCATTTCATCATATCTCGGGGTAGACGTACCACCCAATCCCATTTACTAGCCAACACAACATCACAGGGAATCCCGGCAAGGGAGCAAAAGCAATATAATAACTTCCCGGCAAGGGAACAAAAGCAATGTAATAACTTCCCAGCAAGGGAGCCAAAATATCAAGATAAACATCCCGGCAAGGGAGAATCAGCTATAACCAATCCTAACTCAACTCCTACTCAGCTCAATTAGTACCAACACTCAATCATAAATGAAATCCACGAAAATAAACTAAATCTTTGCTCAATATCGAGAACCATCAATTAAAACATCCGTAGTAACATTTAAGAACACAACATCCATCAATTCAAGACTCACGGTCATGCTCGACATCAACGTATAGATACTCGTCACCATGCCTATACGTCGTACTCAACAAGAATCAATTAGCAAATAGGACACAACTCCTAATCCCTCAAGCTAAGGTTAGACCGGACACTTACCTCAAACTTCCACGGCCAACTCAAGCCTCAAACACCGCCTTTCCTTTCGAATTTGGCTCCAACACAATCGTATCTATACATAATTGACTTCATAACATCAATAAATGCTAAACAATCCAATTCCAATGCTCAATTATAGCTTTTTAATCATTCTTCCCAAAAACCCAAAAATTGACCCCGGACCCGCTTGGTCAAACACGAGGTTCGAACCAAAATCCGATCTCCCATTCACCCACGAGCCCAAATATATAATTATTTTTAAAATTCGACCCCAAAACGAGGTCTAAATCACAATTAATCAAAAAGCCCTAACTCTACCCAAACCCCTAATTTTCTACCCTTAATCTCATGTTTTAGGCCTAGAAATCTAATGGGTGTTAATGGAAATTGAAGAAAATGAGCCTAAGATTACATACCTATGAATTTGTGGTGAAATCCTCTTTCAAGAATCGCCCAATTTGGAGTTGAGATGAAGAAGTTATGAAATTTTGAACAAATCCCGTTTTAGCTACTGTTTTAAGTGCTGGGCGACAGTGTTCATCGCGTTCGCGAGAACACTGTCGCGGTCGCGAAGGCTGCCAGTAAATGGACTTACACGATCGCGAGTTCTTCCATGCGTTCGCGAAGGGTTGAACCCCCTGACCTTCGCGTTTGCGTAGAAGAACGACCAAAATCCCAGCCCCCTCCAATTAACACTACGCGTTTGCGTCACACAGGTCGCGTTCGCGATGAGCAATCCCCCAAAGCTCTGCATTTGCGACTGTGGCTTCGCGTTCGCGATGGACAAATCCACCCCTGTCCCCATTTACCTTACGTGATCGCGAGAGTGACTATGCGATCGCGATGAACAACAGGCCTGAGCACCTGTAGCAGAAAATCTGCAACTTTTCCTTAAGTTCAAAACTTCCCGAATCACATCCGAAACACACCCGAGCCCTCGGGGCTCCTAACCAAACATACGTACTAACTCAACAACATTATACGAACTTATCCGTGCGATCAAATCGCCAAAATAACCTCAATAACAACGAATTAAATCCCAAAATCGAGGAATTTTTCTCTAACTTCATAAAACATCAACTTTAGCAATTTAGGTTCGAATCACGTCAAACGACATCCGTTTTTCACCAAATTTTTATAGAAATGACTTAAATCATATATAAGACCTGTACCGGGCGCCGGAACCAAAATACGGGCCCGATACCACCATGTTCTAAACAAATTTCATTTCAAATTTCCTTAAACAATTTCAGAAAACAATTTCCTTTAAAAATTCATTTCTCGGGCTTGGGACCTCGGAATTCGATTCCGGGCATACGCCCAAGTCCCGTATTTTTCTACGGACCCTCCGGGACCGTCAAATCACAGGTCCGTGTATGTTTACCCAAAACGTTGACCAAAGTCAAACTAATTCATTTATTAGCCAAATTTTATCATTTTTCATAGATTTTCACATTTAAACTTTCTAGCTACGCGCCCGGACTGCACACGCAAATCGAGGTGACTCTAAATGAGGTTTTCAAGGCCTCGGAAACACATGATTTAATTTAAAAGCAAGTGATGACCTTTTGGGTCATCACATTCTCCACATCTAAAACAACCGTTCGTCCTCGAACGGACAGAAGAAGGAAGTACCTGAGTCGGGGAAAAGATGAGAATAACGGTTTCGCATATCGGACTCGGACTCCCAGATCGAGGCCTCAGGAGGCTGACCTCTCCACTGAACTCGAACAGAAGGGAAACTCTTCGACCTGAACTGACGAACCTGCCGGTCTAGAATAGCTACCGGCTCCTCCTCATAAGACAAGTCCTTGTCCAACTGGACAGTGCTGAAATCTAACACGTGGGAGGGATCGCCGTGATACCTCAAAGCATGGACACATGGAACACTGGATGCACGGCTGATAAGCTCGGCAGCAATGCAAGTTTATAAGCCACCTCTCCCACTCGATCAAGAATCTCAAATGGACCGATGAACCTAGGGCTAAGCTTGCCCTTCTTCCCAAATCTCATCACGCCCTTCATAGGCTACACTCGAAGCAATACCCGCTCACCGACCATGAAAGCCAAATCTCGAACCTTGCGGTCGGCATACTCTTTTGCCTGGACTGAGCTGAACGAAGCCTATCCTGAATGATCCCGACCTTGTCCAAGGCATCCTGAACCAAATCCGCACCCAACAACCGAGCCTCCCCCTGCTCAAACCATCAAACCGGAGACTTACACCGCCTACCATATAAGGCCTCATAAGGAGCCATCTGAATACTCGACTGGTAGCTGTTGTTTTAGGCGAACTCCGCTAAAGGCAAAAACTGATCCCACGAGCCTCCAAAGTCAATAACACAAGCTCGGAGCATATCCTCCAAAATCTGAATAGTCCGCTCGGACTGCCCATCCGTCTGGGGATGAAATGATGTGCTCAACTCCACCCGTGTGCCCAACTCTCGCTGAACTGCTCTACAGAAATGTGAGGTAAATTGCGTACCTCGGTCCGAAATGATAGACACGGGCACACCATGAAGGCGAACAATCTCCCGGATATAGATCTCAGCTAACCTCTCAGAAGAATAGGAGACTGTCACAGGAATGAAATGTGCTGACTTGGTCAGCCTATCAACGATGAACCATACTGCGTCGAACTTCTTCCGAGTCTGCGGGAGTCCAGTAACGAAGTGCATAGTGATCCGCTCCCACTTCCACTCGGGAAGCTCAATCCTCTGAAATGAACCACCGGGCCTCTGATGCTCGTACTTGACCTGCTGACAATTCAAACACCGAGCCACATATGCAACGATATCCTTCTTCATTCTCCGCCACCAATAATACTGCCGCAAATCCTGATACATCTTCGCGGCGCCTGGATGAATAGAGTACCGGGAGCTATGGGCCTCCTCTAAAATCAACTCTCGAAGTCCATCCACATTAGGCACACAAACTCGACCCTGCGATCTCAAAACTCCATCATCACCTAGGGTAACCTGCTTGGCACCTCCGCGCTGCACCGTGTCTCTAAGGACACACAAATGGGGATCATCAAACTGCCGATCTCGGATACGCTTGAATAATGAAGAACGAGCGATTGTGCAAGCTAACACACGGCTGGGCTCAGAAACATCCAACCTCACGAACTGATCGGCCAAATCTTGAACATCCAAAGCAAGCGGTCTCTCACCGACCAGAATATAAGCTAAGCTGCCCATGCTGGCTGACTTCCTACTCAGGGCATCGGCCACCACATTGGCCTTCCCCGGATGACATAAGATGGTGATATCATAGTCCTTCAACAACTCCAACCACCTCCTCTGCCTCAAATTCAACTCCTTTTGCTTGAACAAATACTGAAGACTCTTGTGATCCGTGAACACCTCACATGCCACGCCATACAGATAATGCCTCCAAATCTTCAATGCGTGAACAATGGCTTCCAACTCCAAATCATGAACCGGATAGTTCTTCTCATAAATCTTCAACTGCCGCGAAGCATAGGCAATGACCTTGCCATCCTGCATCTACACTGTACCAAGTCCAATACGAGAAGCATCACAATAAACTGTATAAGGCCCTGAACCTGTGGGCAAAACCAACACCGGTGCCGTAATCAGAGCTGTCTTGAGCTTCTGAAAGCTCGCCTCTCACTCATCCGACCATCTGAATTGGGAACCCTTCTGGGTCAACCTGGTCATCGGGGCTGCAATAGACGAAAACCCCTCCGCGAACCGACGATAGTAGCCTGCCAATCCCAAGAAACTCTGAATCTCTGTAGCTGATACTGGTCTAGGCCAGTTCTTGACTGCCTCAATCTTCTTCGGATCAACCTGAATACCCTCTACTTATACAACATGACCCAGAAATGCAACTGAACTCAACCAGGACTCGCACTTCGAGAACTTAGCATATAACTGACTATCCCTCAGAGTCTGAAGAACCACTCTAAGATGCTGCTCGTGCTCCTCCTGGCTACGAGAATATATCAATATATCATCGAAGACTATCACGAACGAATACAAATAAGGCCTGAACACTCGGTTCATCAAATCCATAAAAGTTGTTGGGGCATTTGTCAACCCGATTGACATAACCAAGAACTCATAATGCCCGTACCGAGTGCGGAAAGCTGTCTTAGGGACATACGATGCCCTAATCCTCAACTGATGGTAGCCAGATCTCAAGTCAATCTTTGAAAATACCTTGGCACCCTGAAGCTGATCAAACAAATCATCAATCCCCGGCAGCGGATACTTATTTTTGATTGTTACCTTGTTCAATTGCCGGTAATCAATACACATTCTCATTGACCCATCCTTCTTTTTAACAAACAACACCGGCGCACCCCAAGGCGAAACACTGGGTCTAATAAAACCCTTCTCAAGCAAGTCTTGAAATTGCTCCTTCAACTCTTTCAACTCAGGCGGGGCCATACGATACGACAGGATAGAAATAGGCTGAGTGCCCAGAGCCAAATCAATACAGAAGTCAATATCCCTGTCGGGTGGTATACCCGGCAGGTCTGAAGGAAATACCTTAGGAAACTCCCGAACCACGGGCACAGAATTAATAGGAGGGACCTCAGCACTAGAATCGCAAACATAAGCCAAATAGGCCAAACACCCCTTCTCGACCATACGCCGAGCCTTCACATAAGAAATAACACTACGGGTAGAATGACCAAGAGTCCCTCTCCACTCTAAACGAGGCAAACCCGGCAAGGCTAAGGTCACAGTCTTGGCATGACAATCCAAGATAGCATGGTAAGGTGATAACCAGTCCATCCCCAATATAACATCGAAATCAACCATGTCCAGAAGCAACAAATCCACACGAGTCTCAAGGCCCCTAATCACCACAATACAAGAACGATGGACTCGATCTACCACAATAGAATCATCCACCGGTGTAGACACATAAACAGGAGCACTCAAAGAATCACTAGGCATGACCGGAAACGGTGCAAAGTAAGATGACACATACGAATATGTAGACCCTGGATCAAATAACACTAAAGCATCTCTATCACAAACCAGAACAGTACCTGTGATGACTGCATCAGAAATCTCAGCCTCAGGCCTGGCTGGGAGAGCATAACATCGGGGCTGGGCCCACCACTCTGATATACCTCTCTGGGACGGCCTGCAGCTGGTTGGCCTCCACCTCTAGCGGTCTGAGCTCCACCTCTAGCACCTCTACCTCCACCTCTAGCACCTCTGCCCCCACCTCTAGCTGGCTGGGCGGGCTGTGGAACACCTGGTGCCTGAACCATAGCACGGGAACCCTGATGCGGGGAACTGGTCTAAGCTTGAGGGCAATACCTAGCAATGTGCCTCGTGTCGCCACAAGTAAAACAAGCCCTCGGCTGCTAGGGCTGACGACCCTGGAAACTCTGAAGCGGTGGTGCACTGATAGGAGCTGGTGGTGCACTGTAGGACTGCTGATCAGAATACTGCATATGAGGACCACGACCACCTGAAGCACCATGAGAAACCCGGAGTGCTGACTGAAAAGGCCTAGGAGGATGGCCTCTAACATACGAATCCCTGCCTCCAGACGAGGCACCACTGAATCTTCCTGACTGACGGGGTTTCTTGTCTGTCCTATGACCACCCCCTGTGATAATACCATCTCAACTCTCCGGGCCACATTGGCCGCCTCCTGAAAGCATATCTCACTCCCAACCTCTCTAGCCATCTGAAGACGAATCGGCTGAATAAGTCCATCAATGAACCATCTCACTCTCTCCCTTTCAGTGGTAAGTATGATAAGAGCATGGCGAGCCAAATCAATAAATCTAGTCTCGTACTGGGTGACTGTCATGGATCTCTGCTGGAAGCGCTCAAACTGCCTCCAATAGGCCTCTCGCTGTGTGATAGGGAAAAATTTCTCTAGAAATAGCTATGTGAACTGCTCCCAGGTCAAGGCTGGCGATTCTGCTGGTCTAGCTAAGCAATAATCCCTCAACCAAGTCTTGGCGGATCTAAACAAGCGAAATATGGCAAAATCGACCCCGTTGGTCTCAACTATCCCCATGTTCCGAAGAACCTCGTGACAGCTGTCTAGATAATCCTGGGGATCCTCAATAGATGCACCGCTGAAAGTAGTAGTGAAGAGCTTGGTAAACCTGTCCAATCTCCACAAAGCATCGGCAGACATAGCTGCACCATCGCCAGTCTGAGCTACCACACCCGGCTGAACTGCTCCAACTGGCTGAGCCACTGGAGTCTGAAACTGGGGAGCTACCTGCTCCGGAGTGCGAGTAGCAGGAGTCTGGGCTCCTCCTCCAGCCTGAGAGACGGCTGGTGCTACAGGAAGTAAACCTGCCCTGGTGACGCTCTCCATAAGGTCCACTAGACGGACCAGAGCATCCTGAAGAACTGGGGTAGCAATAAACCCCTCTGGGACTTGAGCCGGGCCCACCGAAACTGCTGGAGCCGGAACCTCGTCGTCAAAGTCAACCTGAGGCTCCGCTACGGGGGCTGCTGCCCTGGGCTGAGCTCTTCCCCTGCCTCGGCCTCTAGCACGGCCTCGGCCTCGCCCTCTGCCCCTAGTGGGAGCTGCTGCTGGGGGCTCGGGCTGCTGATCGATAGATAAGGAAGCGCGTGTTCTCGCCATCTGCGAAAGAACAGAGTAGAACTTCAATTAGCATTGAGAAACCAAATCGCACGACAAGAAAGAACAAATGTGAAGTTTTCCTTACTCTGTAGCCTCTGGGGATAAATACAGACGTCTCCATACTGATCCCTCAGACTCTACTAAGCTTGTCCGTGAATTGTGAGACCTATGTAACCTAGAGCTCTGATACCAACTTGTCACGACCCGGATTTCCCACCCTCGGGAGTCATGATGGCGCCTACTCGTAGAAGCTAGGCAAGACACGAAATTATAAATTCTTAACTCCTTTGTTTTAATCCTTTTAACAACATACATTATCAAGTGACAAACATTTAAATAACAGCGGAATATGATATTTAAGCGGAAGACTTAGACAAAATGAACCAAAATGATAAGAAAATCCACGTATGCCTCTACCCAGAAACTGATGTCACATCATTCACAGACTACTAAGATTACTACATACAACGATTTGAAAGAAAGTAACACTGTCTGTCTCGAATACAAGAGAAAACATAACACAATAAAAGATAGAGGAGACGCGGGGCCTGCGGACGCCTGCAGGACTACCTCGTGATCTCTGTGGACTGAAGGCTGGCTCCCAAACTACTGTTGTTGTCCCAATACTGCTCCGGTGTCTGCACAGAGTGCAGAGTGTAGCATCAGCACAACCGACCCCATGTGCTGGTAAGTGCCTGGCCTAACCCCGGCGAGGTAGTGACGAGGCTAGGACCAGACTCAGATAAACCTGTGCAGTTATATATGTATATGCAGCGGAAAAATAAACTAGAACAAACAATTAAAGCTGGGAAGGGGAAACATGCTTCGGGGGAATAATAGATAAAACAGAATCTCAAGAGAATTATCAAGAAACCAAAGATTCAACTTCTATCAAAGATAAGGAAAGCAAAGGCAATTTACACTTTCAGTTCACATCTCGTTGCAGGCGTGCAACCCGATCCCATTTCTCATATCTCGTGGTAGGCGTACCACCCGATCCCATTTCATCATATCTCGTGGTAAGCATACCACCCGATCCCATTTCATCATATCTCGTGGTAGGCATACCACCCGATCCCATTTCATCATATCTCGTGGTAGGCGTACCACCCGATCCCATTTCATCATATCTCTTGGTAGGCGTACCACCCGATCCCATTTACAAGCCAACACAAAATCACAGGGAATCCCGGCAAGGGAGCAAAAGCAATATAAAAACTTCCCTGCAAGGGAACAAAAGCAATGTAATAAATTCCCGGCAAGGGAGAAACAATATCAAGATAAACATCTCGACAAGGGAGAATCAGCTATAACCAATCCTAACTCAACTCCTACTCAGCTCAATTAGTACCAACACTCAATCATAAATGAAATCCACGAAAATAAACTTAATCTTTTCTCAATATCGAGAACCATCAATTAAAACATCCGTAGTAACATTTAAGAACACAACATCCATCAATTCAAGACTCACGGTCATGCTCGACATCAACGTATAGATACTCGTCACCATGACTATACGTCGTACTCAATAAGAAGCAATTATCAAATAGGACACAACACCTAATCCCTCAAGCTAAGGTTAGACCGGACACTTACCTCAAACTTCCACAACCAACTCAAGCCTCAAACACCGCCTTTCCTTTCGAATTTGGCTCCAACACAATCGTATCTATACATAATTGACTTCATAACATCAATAAATGCTAAACTATCCAATTCCAATGCTCAATTATAGCTTTTTAATCATTCTTCCCAAAAATCCAAAAATTGACCCCGGGCCCGCTTGGTCAAAACACGAGGTTCGCACCAAAATTCGATATCCCATTCACCCACGAGCCCGAATATATAATTATTTTTAAAATTCGATCCCAAAACGACGTCTAAATCACAATTAATCAAAAAGCCCTAACTCTACCCAAAGCCCTAATTTTCTACCCTTAATCTCATGTTTTAGGCCTAGAAATCTAATGGGTGTTAACGGAAATTGAAGAAAATGAGTCTAAGATTACATACCTATGAATTTGTGGTGAAATCCTCTTTCAAGAATCGCCCAATTTGGAGTTGAGATGAAGAAGTTATGAAATTTTGAACAAATCCCGTTTTAGCTATTGTTTTAAGTGTTGGGCGACAGTGTTCATCGCGTTCGCGAGAACATTGTCGCGATCCCGAAGGCTGCCAGTAAGTGGACTTACGCGATCGCGAGTTCTTCCACGTGATCGCGAAGGGTTGAACCCCCTGACCATCGCGTTCGCGGACACACGTACGCGTTCGCGTAAAAGAACGACCAAAATCCCAGCCCCCTCCAATTAACAATACGCGTCCGCGTCACACAGGTCGCGTTCGCGATGAGCAATCCCCAAAGCTCCGCGTTTGCGACTGTGGCTTCGCGTTCGCGATGAACAAATCCACCCCTGTCCACATTTACCTTACGCGATCGCGAGAGTGACTACGCGATCGCGATGAACAACAGGCCTGAGCACCTATAGCAAAAAATATGCAACTTTTCCTTAAGTTCAAAACTTCCTGAATAACATCCGAAACATACCCGAGCCCTCGGGGCTCCTAACCAAACATGTGTACTAACTCAACAACATTATACGAACTTGTCCGTGCGATCAAATAGCCAAAATAACCTCAATAACAACGAATTAAATCTCAAAATCAAGGAATTTTTCTCTAACTTCGTAAAACATCAACTTTAGCAATTTAGGTCCGAATCACGTCAAACGACACACGTTTCCACCAAATTTTACAGAAATGACTTAAATCAGATATAAGACCTGTACCGGGCGCCAGAACCAAAGTACGAGCCTGATACCACCATGTTCTAAACAAATTTTATTTTAAATTTCCTTAAACAATTTCAGAAAACAATTTCCTTTAAAAATTCATTTCTCGGGCTTGGGACCTCGGAATTCGATTCTGGGCATACGCCTAAGTCCCGTATTTTCCTACGGACCTTCCGGGACCGTTGAATCACGGGTCCGGGTCCGTTTATCCAAAACGTTGACCGAAGTCAAATTAATTGATTTATTAGCCAAATTTTATCATTTTTCATAAATTTTCACATTTAAGCTTTCCGGTTACGCGCCCGGACTGCGCACGCAAATTGAGGTGAGTCTAAATGAGGTTTTCAAGGCCTCGAAAATGCAGTATTTAATTTAAAAGCAAGTGATGACCTTTTGGGTCATCACAGTTAATATGTTGGGGATCTGGGGTGTCATATTTTCTTTGGTGGAATGAGGTGGTTCCGGCGGCTTAATTGAATTGGGGTCACTTGTTAACATTGAAAGGTAGAGAGAAGATAGAGAAAAAGAAAGTTAGGGAGAGTGGGTTGTTGGATTTTGCTGGAGATTTTGACTTGGTGATAGCGAATACATATTTTCAGAAGAAGGAGGATCACTTGGTCACTTTTCGGAACAAGGTAGCCATGACTTAAATTGATTATCTTCTCTTCAGGAGGTGTGATAGGGGTCGTTGTACTGATTGCAAGGTTATCCCGAGTGAGTTTCTATCGATACAGAATAGGCTATTAGTAATGGACTTGGAGATCAAGAGAGCAAGAAAGAAGAAGGCGGTGTACGACCATTCTAAAATCAAGTGGGGGAGAAGCTATTGGCTATAGGGGCCTTGAGGAGTAGGGGGATGCGAGTAATATATGGACCACGAGTGTGAACTGCATTAGGGAAGCGACTTAAGTGGTATTAGGGGTCACGAAGGGTTAGTTGGGAGGCCACAAAGGGGACTGGTGGTAGAATGAAAAAGTGAAAGCCAAGAAGACGACATATCTAAAGCTAGTGGAAAGCACGGACGAGGAGAAAAAGAGAGCTTATTGGGAGTGTTATAAGAAGGCTAAGAAAGAGGCGTCCACGATGGCTAAGACTGCAGCATTTGAACGATTGTATGAGGATCTTGGGGGCAAAGGCAGGGACAGAAAGTTGTACAAGTTAGCCAGGATTAGAGAAAGGAAGGCTCGGGATCTAGACAAAGTGAGGTGCATCAAAGATGATGATGGCAAGGTATTGGTAGAAGAAGCGTGTATTAGGCGTAGGTGACAAACGTACTTCCATAAACTGTTTAACGAGGAAGGGGACATGAACATTGTGCTCGGTGAGTTGAAGAACTCAGAGAGACAGAGTGATTTTGGATTTGTAGACGTATCAAGGTTGTGGAGGTTGAAGAGGCAATGCGGAAGATGAGCAGGGGTAAGGCGACTAGGCCTGACGAGATCTCGGTTGAATATTGGAAAAGCGCAGGTCAGGCTGGCGTAGAGTAGCTTACTAGTTTATTTAATGTCATTTTCAGTACAAAGAAGATGCCCGAAGATTGAAAGTGGAGTTTGATGATTCCGTTGTACAAAAACAAATGTGATATTCAGAACTGCAATAACTATAGGGGTATCAAGATGCTGAGTCACGCTATGAAAATCTGGGAGAGGGTGGTAGAGAGGAGGGTGAGGAGAAGTGTGTCTATTTCTGAGAATCAGTTCAGATTTATGCCGGGGCCGTCATTCACCTTGTGCAAAGATTGGTGGAGCAGTATCAGGAGAGAAAAAAAGACTTGCATATGGTGTTCATTAACCTAGAGAAAGCCTACGATAAAGTTCCGAGAGAGGTTCTATAGAGATGTTTGGAGGTTATTAGTATTCTGGTAGCGTACATTCGGGTGATTAAGGATATGTAGGAGGGAGCTAAGACTCGGGGAGGACTGCGGGTGGTAACTCGGAATATTTCCTAGTGGAGATGGGGTTACACCAGGGACCGACTCTTAGCCCGTTTATGTTTGCCTTGGCATTGGATGTTCTAACGCGACAAATTCCGAGAGAGGTGCCATGGTATATGCTTTTTGCTGATGACATAGTACTGATTGACAAGATGCGATGCGGGGTAAACGTTAGGTTGGCGATTTGGAGACAAACGCTGGAGTCTAAAGGTTTCAAGTTGACCAGGTCAAAAACAGAGTACTTGGAGTGCAAGCTTAGTGATGGGATGCCAGAAGCAGAAGTGGAAGTGAAGATTGATACACAAGTCATCCCAGAAAGGATAGCTTTAAATATCTTGGGTCTGTAATCCAAGGCAACAGGGAGATTGATGACGATATTACTCATCAGATTAGTGTGGCCTGGATAAAACGGAGGCTCGCTTCTGGGGTTCTGTGTGATAAGAATGTGCAACAAGACTTAAGGGCAAGTTCTACATAATGGTGGTTAGACCGACTATGTTGTATGGAGCGGAGTGTTGGCCCGTCAAGAAGTCCCATGTCCAGAAGATGAAGGTAGCTGATATGCGAATGTTGAGATGGATGTGTGGGCATACCAGAAAATACAAGATTAGGAACGAAGTCATTAGGGAAAAGGTGTGTGTTGCATCGTTGGAGGACAAATTACGGGAATCGAGGCTGAGATGGTTCAGACATGTGCAGAGGAGGGACATAGATGCCCCAGTCAGGAGGTGTGAGAGGTTGACTATGACAGGTCTGAGAAAGGATAGGGGTAGGCCTAAGAAGTATTGGGGTGAGGTGATTAGGCAGGACATGCTATTACTCCAGCTTACCGAGGATATGACCCTCGATAGGAAAGGGTGGAGATTGAGGATTAGGGTCGAAAGATGACAGGTAGTCGCTATTATCTCTTAGTCTTACCACTAGTACTAGTACTATTTATGTATTTCTCTTAATTCTGGTTCATTATTATTATATGTTGTGCTGTTTGCTTCTATTGTATTATTGTTGCTATTGTTTGTTACTTTATTTTCTCTGTTCCTTGAGCCGAGGATCTGTCGAAAATAGTTTTTCTGCCTTCACAAGGTAGGGGTAAGGTCTGCATACATATTACTCTCTCCGGACCTCACTTGTGAGATTACGTTGGGTTTGTGGTTGTTGCTGTAGATAGAAAGTGCTGACGTTTTCCCTAGTTGTCTAGTGCGGGGTTAATTTCCAACTCGAGAAAAGCAGCAAACTTGCACGTACTTACAAGGAATGTCATATTGTTTCCCATCAATCAAGAACGAATGCAATGCCAATTATGTGAGAGGGCAGGATAGAACTACATGGTCCGAAGAGAACCCAAGTGAATTTTTTTATGTCGAAAAATTATATTAAGGAAAAATTTGTACATATAGAAATTGTTAATCCGCCTGACACAAGAAATATTTTAGTGTAGTGCTAAAAGTAGCTCAAAGAATCTAGGTTCAATTACTAATTGTGACGATTCTTGCATTTTATTAATAAAGCTTTACTCCTAATTAAATCAAGATATTTCCTCTGTTCTAACGAAATTCAGTGAAACTTTCAAACATGAATGAGAAAAGGTTGGCAATGATGTCCTCAATAAAACATGATTTGCAATTGTATACTACTGAGTGGTGACTAGAAAGATTCTCCTGCACCTATATCCAGTTTTGGGGTCACACTTGAACATATATTTACTTTGTAAAAAAAATTACAAACTTACCCACTTTACGATCAACTTCAGACTTATCAGGTATGAAGTTACAAAAAAAATTAGTCTGAAGTAAAAAAAATTGCACTTCGAAGTGCAACAAATGTTTTCTTACACTTAAAGGCCAATAAGTCTGAAGTGCAACAAATATTTTCCTACACTTAAGGCCAATAAGTATGAAGTGCAACAAATATTTTCCTACACTTAAGGCCAATAAGTCTAAAGTGAAAAATTGCACTTCAGATGCAATTAAGACCAAAAGGTCTGAAGTGCAACCAACGTTTTCATGCACTTAAGGCCAAATAGGCCTGAAGTGCAAATTGCCCAGAAACAGAAATTTGTTCTTCATTTTTAACAATCCATTAAACGATTTAATACCTAAATTTACTCCAAATGAGGTCAAATTTGAAACATTGCCTCAAATATCATCAAGAACACACCTCAGTTTTCAAAACCTTCTAGATTCCACTTACTTTTATTTTCTCTCCCCTTTTTCCTTTATCTTACTGTAAGGCAGCATTTTTGTCCACAAAATTGTAGGATGTCACCTAATAATCCTTGAAAAACAGATCCATGTCCACTATTTGGTAGTTTAGTTTTTCAGTCCGTGATTTCGATCCACTAATTTAATTGGTGTCACTTCCTTTAACTTAATACTAGTTTTAAATTTCATGAATTTGACTGTTTGACTTGTGTTTTTATGTTGTAATATATGGTTTCATTGGTAGTGCTGCCTTTCTCTTCTGCCCGCACACTCACCGGACCGGAATTATTAAAAACAACTTCAGACTTGGACATCTGAAGTTCGCCAATAGCAGCTCCTAACTTCAGACTCAAATGTCTGAACTTTATACTTTAGTATCTGAAGTATACCCATATGTTTGACGATCTTAGTCAAATATCTTAAGTTCATATCCAAATGTCTGAAGTTTATGTCAAAATATATAAAATTTATATCAAAATGACTGAAGTTCATAGAAAAATATCTGAAATACATATCAAAATGCCTGAAGTTCATATTTCAACAACTGAAATTTATAACAAAAATATCTAAAATTCATGCTCTAACACTAAAGTTCATAGCAATATATTTAAAATTTTTCTTTTTATCTTTTTCTCTCCTCGTTGTATGTCGTTTTACTTTTTGTTTTTCATCAAATTTATATTTTCTTCTCTTTTTCGGTATATTTAATTCAAGGGTATATTTAATAATTTGGTTATGCCTATGTTTTGGTTGTCTAGAGTGGCGGGATAGCTCTTCTTTCTTGTTTTGGTTGATCTTAGTATCAGGTAAATATTCATGCTCAATTTCTTACAGGGTATTATTGTCTAAATATTAATCACTTATGACAAATTGGGTACAGGTTCAATAATTTTAAAAAATTGGGTATAGCTCAAACAGTGCCCTTAAAATAGGGTACTAGTGCACTTCCCCGAAGAAGGAGGAGGAGGAGAAAAAGGCCTGAAGTCGTTTAAACAGGGGGTTAAAAAAATTTAAAAAGTGGGTACAAATTAAATGGGGACGACCAAATAGGGTGTCTCGTGCAATTTTTACGACTAAAAAGGCATGGATGAAAATTTTGGGGCATTTGCATCTATACCCGCTTTTTGTGCCACATTTTAACTTGTGTCCGCTTTGCAAAAAAAATTGCAAGCGTACCCGCTTTTTCACATAACTTCAGCACACGGGGCTGAAGTAGCAAAGGCAATCACGCAAAACTTCAGCATTCTAGTAGCCGGGCCTGAAGTTCAGCTTTTGAGCTGAAGTTTTTGTGTTGTAACTGGGAAACTTCAGCTCTTGAGCTGAAGTTTTTGTGTTATAACTGGGAAACTTCAGTTTGTGTTGTAACTGGAAAACTTCAGCTCTTGAGGTGAAGTTTTTGTATTATAACTGAGAAACTTTAGCTCTAGAGCTGAAGTAACTGGGAAACTTCAGCTCTTGAGCTCAAGTTTTTCACTGTCCTATTTGGATTCAGAGCTGAAGTTTTTCACTGTCCCCTGCATCATGTAAATCTGCTTTCTTTTATCGTTTCTTATCTACTAAGTTTTATTTGGTATCTCCGCTTCTCGTGCATTGTGTTCTTTTGAAGTTTTCCTAGAAATATTTGGACTGATTGTGCCAATTAGAAAATGGTGTCTTTTGCTACTACAATAGCTTTTTATAGACTTGCTGCCATTCCCTAGTCGTTTAATTGTACAGCTCTTCCATTGTCACTTTTTTTTCCCACAACAGAAATCTCATCAAATTCGTTAACTTATACAAGTCCAACGACTTGAGTGGATTAATTGTTATCTGCCCAAATGGGAGTCATTTGTCCCATCGTTATTTATAAATGTTAAAACACAACCTTGCTTTCTTCTGGTGAGGTACTGAAGGGGACGAAAAAGGGAGCTGAAGTTTTTTAAAAAGTGGGTACAAGTTAAAAGTTTAAAAAAAATGAGTATAGGTTAAATGGGGGCGGCAAAAAATAGGGCGCCCCTTGCAATTTTTACGAAAATTTTGAAGTTGAAACACCTGAATAAATTCGACCCACTTTAGATGAAGCAAGGCCCATTTCAGATGGATCCAAGCCCCATTTGATTTTGCGGTTCATGACATTAAGCACGTACAGGGGCGGATTTAGGGGGCGGAAGGGGTTCACCGAATCCACTTCGCCGAAAAATTACATTGTATATATAAGGCAGAATCTGTTTTTTACCTCTATATATTAAGTTTTGAACCCCCTTAACACAACCCAAAAGTGTAGCTTAGTGGTCAAGGGAGTTCAAAACCTTCCTAAGGTCAGAGGTTAAATTCCCACTAGCTACAATTTTTTTTTGAACCCCTTCATGGAGATCCTGCCTCCGCCACCGATCGTAGATGAAGTTCAATGTGATGGAAAACAGGTATGAACAGCGGAAGCAAATAGCCAGGATCACTTGCATGTAATATAGACAACACATAATCACAGATTTTAATCGAACATAAAATCGATACTTATCTCTTGAAGCGTGACTGCGATCGCGAGAAGCCTCCAAGCATGAGCAAAAACCATCCACGAGTTCATCCTTTAGTTCCACAGTCTTCTGCTGTGTGACCCGAATAATGCCTGGAATTAGCGAAATTCGTGTGGGCGAATTTCTCCTAGGAAAAGCATGTAGTAAAAACCTTGCCTCCTTATGGAATAAGACCTCTTTATATAGCCACAGGTTTTAGGGTTTAAAACCCTTTTCCTAAACCTGTTGGGTCTTCCATTTCCACCAAGAAATAGAATTCCATTTAATTCCTAATTATTCGGGCACAGCAGGGACCGCGGTATTTAATTAACGAGGCTTCCCATTATGGACTTAATTCGAAATATCTGAATTAATACTACCATAATAAGTTACAAATTATTCCACTAAAAATCCGTAACTGCACTCCTCAGTTCAATTTCGAAATTCTTCCATTAAATCTTATTTAACTCCCCATGTTAAGATTCAGATACTAATCAAATAAAATAAATTACTGACAATTTAATTCATTGATTATTTTCTTTAGACTTTCGCTTAACTTATTTCATGTGACGGATACAAAATCCACATGCAGGGTTTACACATGAAAACTTATAAGCTTTTATAAAGGTGTATCATCAATCTCTAGACCGAGACATGGATTCCATCAACTAACTATTACTTTGCCAATGTATATTTCTATTGTCCAATTTACCAGGCATATTGACCCACGAAAGAATCTCGCCTTTTAATAAATCAAAACAATAATAATATACACAGCTAATAACAATTATATCAAGATTAAGAGTATAAGTACATTTAATGGCTAGAGAGTTTTATTTTATTAAGTCAGTATAAAATACTTATCTCTACTTGGTTCGTTCAATACATACAAAATGTACTAGCACAAGAAGTTGGAATTAAACCATTCCCATAATCAAGATAAATTATCTCTAATCTTGTACTATAATCATTCCTGATGGTTTGTCCAATTCCATCATTAGATTGTGAACATGATCTTTATACTTATAAGTGAAAGTACACGATGATTTAATCTTCCGTGTATAAGCTAAACTCTATACACTAAATCATCTACTATATAAGTAAAGGACACTGACGAATATATGATCTATTTAAAACTTTATTAAAATTGAATAAACAATTGTTCCATAATAAATACTATATCCAAACCAAAATTCATGGTTAATAGTATATATCCCAACAATCTCCCACTTAGACTTTTAACCATGACAATTATTAGAATATACTATATCTAAATGCATGGTTAATAGTATATGCCCTAACAATCTCCCACTTAGACTCATAACCATGCATCTATAACTTTCACAGCTATCCTTTTGCAAGACTATTAAAAGTCTGCCAATAAACTTTTACTAAAAGAAACTTGCCAAGTTATTTTCAAATGCAATCTTTGTCTAGTAGTGCTTTGTCGTAATTAGCTAGTTTGGTATTAAGCTCTTCAGGGATCTTGTTATGAAACTCTCCCAAGAGTACATACCAAACTATGATTTTCCTTACTATTCTCCCACTACGACGAAGTACTACAAATATTATCTTCAACACCTTGCGGTATTGAAATATTAATGACTTCTTCCTGTAGTGTTCTCTGCTCAACATCACTCCCACTACTTGGAGGTAGTAAATTTCTTTTTGTCTATTAACGTTTCTCCCACTACTTAAATTCAATGGAACGTCAATTCCGACAAATAGAGTTGTATGTTCTTGAGTGTTTGAATTTTTAGATTATTCATTTGTTATTTCTTTGCGTAGTTCCTGTAAAACTAGTTTACTTCTAGGAACATAGTTTATTAAATAATCCTATTATGGAGAACCAGTATTTGTTCTATTGCCTTCTTTTCTTTAGGAAAACAAAATAAACCTCCTTTCGTTCCCTTGGATGTCCAATAAATGCGCAAACATTCATCCTTGATTTTATCTTATCTGTTTTTCCTTTCAATATATATATAGTGTACAATTCCATATCCGAACTCTCCGCAGACCAGACTTACGTTAAGTCTAAAATTCTATGGGATCCAAGATACAAATTTAGAAGAACTAAAATCAGAATGTAATTGGAGTTTCTACGGCATATCCATAACGAAGAAAGAAATAAATCTGAATAACTCACCATTAATCTAAACATCTCCATAAGAGTCCTATTTCTTCTCTCTACTACACTACTCTAATATGGAGTATCCGGTGTAGGCAATTGAGATATAATCTTCTATTTTGATAAGTAACTAATGAACTTTATAGAGAAGTGCTAGCCACCTACGATCAGATCGTAGTAATTTAATATAATTTCATGGTGCTTCTCCGTATCAAGCCTTAAAATCCTGAAATTATTCAAAGCATTCAGACTTACGGTGCATCAAATAAATATATTTATAGTTTGAATAATCATTTATGAACGTCATAAAAATACTCAAAATCACCTCTTCCCTATATGTTCATTGGATAGCACAATCGAAAATAGATTAGTTCTAACTTATCACCAGCTCTCTTTCCTTTAGAGCAGAAATGTCTCTTAGTCATATTTCCTTTTAAACAAGATCCACAAGTTGGTAGTGCCTCTACTTTTAATGAACCTTAAGGTTCATGCTTGACCAACTTGAAATCATATCCAGATTAATATGACTTAGACAGAAGTGCACAGATAAGTTTCACTCAAACTTTAAAGAACATTTTCTCTTATAAGGTAGACTAATATTATTCAGTTCAGGAGATCGACATTAACAATAACAAGGTCATGCATCTATGTACCACAAGAGATAGAATATTTATGAAGCTCAATAACACAATCATTATTCTAAAATAAATTAAATATACATCTCTTATTTTGCTAAAAAACCGAAATTAAATTCCTTATAGCAGATGGTACATACAATGAATCCATCAAATTAACGTCTTATAACGATTAAAGGAATTTTTTTATTTAGTAGTGATACGACAAACTACATGAAGTCATTGTGGAGTTGAGATATACAACATTAAGTAGATCATAATAAGTCATAACACTGAATAATAAAATTCAGACTGCATTCAATATATATACATACATGCATCTTGAGTAGCAAATATCGATGGGAAAAGAGCCATTCATGCAAAGTATATTATATAATGCAAGAATTATACAATCCAAAAAAGAAACAGAACCAACTCAGATGGAGAGCAAACTGTTATTTTTTTTTTGTCAATTGTATATATCATAACTAATATCTCTAGTTCCATTGGTCCAACATGTATAATCAGATGGAGAGTAAGTACATGATATCAATAACTAGTATTTCACCTAGTGAGCTTACAATAAATTTATCCGATATGGAGGAAGACCTAAAGTCAACGCGTAAATTTACACTCACTTGAAATTAATAGTGGAAGACCATAGAAATATATTTCTATCACCACTTAATCATGGTTGCATTATAATTACAGAATTGATTCAACGTGTGAACTCAGATGGAGAGTCAATACATGTTAGCAACTACTAGTAATTATACTCAGTAAGTTCATAATAATTGTATCCGATATGGAGAAGACCTAACGTCGACGCGTAAATTTATTATCTTACTATAAATGAATAGTGGAGACCATAAGGGTTAATTCCTATCATCACTTGATCACAACCATGAAATTTTCTCTAAGGATTAAGCTCCAAAATTCACAAAATGCTCAAAAAACCCATGTAGACAGTCATGAAACACTAAATTAATGTTATTCACTGCATACAATAAGTATTATTTATCGGGGTCTTCCGATAGACCTACCAAAATTCAGGTCAATTGGAGATCATAAAAGTCATGATCTTCAAAACAACAACCAAATTTGAAAAGCTACCATTTAAGCATTTTTAGGAATTTAAATCATGGCATACATTCCAACCATATATCAGTTCATGTAAAATAAATATGCGTCATCATGTTCCAGATTTAATAAAATAAAACTGACATAAAAGGAATGACTTTTCATATCTAAATCACATTTTAATCCCGCAAACTGCCAAAAAATAAACCATCTAAATGACCCTGAACTGAGTATTTCTTATCAGGTTATTTCCGATGAACCCACCGAATTTCAAGTCAATTGGAGATGGTGATCACCAAAACTAGACTAAATTCGAATAAGTCTTTTAAAGCGAATTTAAGATTCAACCAATGTGATTTCCATTCTTTCCATATATCATATTAAGTTAAATCATCATGCGTAATCATGTTCCAGATTTAACACAAATAAAACTGATATATAAAGAATAATTTTTCATATTTAAATCTTATTTAATCCAATAAACTGCTTAAAACCCCATCTAAACGACCTCGAAACACCCAAAAATAAAGTGATTCACTGCATAGCAATGAGTGTTTCTCACCAAATGGTTTCCGATGGACCTACCAAATTTCAGGTTAATTGGAGTTCGTCAATTTGTGTAAGGTATATAAAACTGCCTCTTACATCCAATTGTCCTCCCGTTTTATACACATGAGAATTCAAGATATTGCTTTTCATCATATTTGGTGAAAACCTCAATGTCTTTTCTCATGAATTAGTTTAATGTCACTAGTATCAAGAGGTAAACCTCTTTGGTAGATGAAAACTCTATGACTAGTGTAAACTTATCAAGGACAATTTACACATGGTACATTATAAATATTCAATGATTCAAATAAATAGACCATTTTAGTGGATCCTATTTATTTATCATAACTCTCAATCCATGCGTTGATATAATCTTACATGTATAAACTACTCTGAATTTTCAATGATTCCAAATAAATAAATTACCTTAGTAATAACTATTTATTTGTCATAAATTCTTAATTTTTAATATTATATACACACGAAGAGATAACATAATTGTATGATATAATCTCAGGTGTTTAAAATATCAAGAACTTTTTCAATGATTCAAAATAAATAAGTCACCGTGGTGACTACAATTAATTAATCATAAGTTCTCAATATGGGTCTATTAAACACATGTCAGGAAACACAATGTTCTTGGCTTCTTGCAGCAGAATAATTAATGCCCATATAATGCAATCCTTCATTAAAAGAAAAGCAATGAAAACAAGTGTAAATCAACTGCTGCAACCAACAGAATGTAATCCTTTCCATTCTTACTTTATTTATTTTAGTTAACACAGAAGATGACGTTATTTGACTCTTATGCAATACATGGGTTACGTTAATACCCACTTGGCAACCAGCTGTGGCAAATCCTTAGCATTGCACCTTTTATAAAAAAGATTCTGGCCAACACTTAGCCACATCACAAACAAGTTTTTAACAAAGAAAAAGGATCCTCGACTCCCTTATCAAAGAAAAACTATATTTACAGCCGCCAAAGCAATTCTAGGGTTAATATTTGAACCCAGTTAACGAGAATCTGATCTCTGCACCACCTCCACCACAGCCTAATGTCAAAGATCATTCTTAATAACTTTTCGTTCGAACATCAGAAGAAAACACTTAATTCGTGACAATTTAATATATTTGTCTTCAACTGCGGCGGTGAATAACACACAAGTTTTTAAACTTTGCATGAAAAATTTCGACAAGGCTGTTAATCATGAACATATATGTAATCGAACATACACATATTTTCTGGGTTATCTAGTTAGATGCAAGTAGGCTCTGGTACCAATTGGTGGAAAACAGGTATGAACAGCGGAAGCAAATAGCCAGGATCACTTGCATGCAATATAGACAACACATAATCACAGATTTTAATCGAACATAAAATCGATACTTATCTCTTGAAGCGTGACTGCGATCGCGAGAAGCCTCCAAGCATGAGCAAAAACCATCCACGAGTTCATCCTTTAGTTCCACGGTCTTCTGCTGTGTGACCCGAATAATACCTGGAATTAGCGAAATTCGTGTGGGCGAATTTCTCCTAGGAAAAGCATGTAGTAAAAACCTTGCCTCCTTATGGAATAAGACCTCTTTATATAGCCACAGGTTTTAGGGTTTAAAATCCTTTTCCTAAACCTGTTGGGTCTTCCTTTTCCGCCAAGAAATAGAATTCCATTTAATTCCTAATTATTCGGGCACAGCAGGGACCGCATTATTTAATTAACGAGGCTTCCTATTATGGACTTAATTCGAAATATCTGAATTAATACTACCATAATAAGTTACAAATTATTCCACTAAAAATCCGTAACTGCACTCCTCAGTTCAATTTCGAAATTCTTCCATTAAATCTTATTTAACTCCCCATGCTAAGATTCAGATACTAATCAAATAAAATAAATTACTGACAATTTAATTCATTGATTATTTCCTTAAGACTTTCGCTTAACTTATTTCATGTGACAGATACAAAATCCACCTGCAGGGTATACACATGAAAACTTATAAGCTTTCATAAAGGTGTATCATCAATCTCTAGACCGAGACATGGATTCCATCAACTAACTATTACTTTGCCAATGTATATTACTATTGTCCAATTTACCAGGCATATTGACCACGAAAGAATCTCGCCTTTTAATAAATCAAAACAATAATAATATACACAGCTAATAACAATTATATCAAGATTAAGAGTATAAGTACATTTAATGGCTAGAGAGTTTTATTTTATTAAGTCAGTATAAAATACTTATCTCTACTTGGTCCGTTCAATACATACAAAATGTACTAGCACAAGAAGTTGGAATTAAACCATTCCCATAATCAAGATAAATTATCTCTAATCTTGTGTTACAATCATTCCTGATGGTTTGTCCAATTCCATCATTAGATGGTGAACATGATCTTTATACTTATAAGAACCGATGATTTAATCTTCCGTGTATAAGCTAAACTCTATACACTAAATCATCTACTATATAAGTAAAGGACACTGACGAATATATGATCCATTTAAAACTTTATTAAAATTGAATAAGCAATTGTTCCATAATAAATACTATATCCAAACCAAAATTCATGGTTAATAGTATATATCCCAACACAATGGAGTCAATATTAATTGGTCACTTTTTCTTCATAACTGTATCATAAACTGACCAAGATGGGTGTCAGTAAATTAGGATTAACCAACTCTACAAGCTTTAAAAAGAAGATTAAAAAAAAGCTCCTGCTGAGCTAGGCTAACTTTTATATATATATATATATATATATATATAAAAGGTAAGATATGAATTTGTCTTCCTTTTTCTGAATTTCCCTCTTGTGCTTCTTCATATCTCCCAATTTTCTTACCATTTAATTCCATGTGTACTGTTGTTCTTGGATCAACGTTGGTACTGAGATAGTCCTTCGCAACGATTTAGGTGGCACATCTACTCTCTTATGATCTTCTAGAAACTGGATTACAAACAAAAGATATTTGAATGTTTTTGTGGAAATGGCACTTCAAATTGAAATAACAAATTGGTAAAGAAACGGATAATCAATTATTATTAAATTTTACCATAACCATTTTCTTCAAGAAATCATTCTTCTTGAGAAGCTCCGCATGTAGAGACACCAAATGTGCTTCACGAGCCTTATAAACATCAAATAGAAAGAAATAAAAAAAAAATGAAAGATCAAATGAACGTCAATTTTTATGAGATTTTTTGTGATAAATTGTTATAAACAAGCCGAATTCATCTGAACCCAGGTTTTTCAACATGGGGTATGAATTTCAGTGTAAAAATCATTTAAAGTTGCAATAAATAGTAGATGTGAAATACATAACTTTAAAATCGTTATGGGTTCAATGCTAAGAATTTTAAAGGTTGAACTTATAAAACTTAAATTTTGGATCCGCCTCCGGATGAAAAGTCATAAAACATTAAAAGATAATTGAATAAAAGGAAAGATTGTACATTTGTACTAGCTTACCATTCTCATCTCATGTGCTTTAGCTGCAACCTCCCTATTCTTAATTTTTTGTTGAGTCATTTTGAGTAGCCTTTGTTCTTCACTCATGACAACTCCTCTATATTTCCTTTTCTGTCTCTTTCTTCCATTGTTTTTACCCTTAAGCACATTCTTAGTTTGGCCACAAAAGAAGTACCTTACCACAGGCCCTGAGGAATTGTATTGCGATGTTCCTGAAGCCATCTCCTCAATCATATTTTCAATCTCATTTACTTCTTCTCCTAATTGATCAATATTGTTATTATACTCTATTGGTATTTCTCTTAATGAAACTCTACTTTCAAATGCTTCAAAATCCTTAGATATTTGCATAATATTATCATTATGAAAATAATCATAATTTGAGGAGTCACTTGCCATGTCACTAATCAATGGGTCGATATTGTTATTGAACTCTATTGGTGTTTTTGTTATTGGAGCCAACTCTGTTCTTTCAAATGTTTCAAAGTCATTGGAAATTTGCATAATAGTGGATTGTGCATTACTATAAAAATAATCATAATTTGTAGAATCAATATTATTATTATTGTCGAATAAGTAGTTGTCAATGAAATCTCCAGGATCTACATAATCCAAAGATCTCTCTTTCTTATAATCATTAAAAGCTTGATAAAGTTTGTTAAGTTGCTCATCCATTATTAACCCATTCAAGTCTGTCTCTTCTTGAATATTTAAGTCCATTGCTGCTACTGCTGTGGTTTTGATCTGCTTAATTAGTTTTTATTTACCTCTTCTTATGAGAATATTGAAACAAGGAAATGAGCCTTATTTCTTTTTGGCAAACAAGGTGTGTGTGGGGGGAATATTTTCTTGAAAATGAATGATAAGGACTATAGCACTGTACTTTTTAATGAACTGTTTTTGGCATTTCAAAAGGTTTTTAAAGTTAAAAAATGTTCTACTAATGTCCGAATAAATTGCTAAAACTTAATTTTGAGACATAAAACACTTTGGTAATCATCTGACTTTTAACTAAGTTAGCATTTGGATATAGATTTGGTTAAAATTTGAAAAAAGAGTTAGTGAAATTATATTGACAAATAATTTTTGGAAGTATATTTGGACATGTATTTTATTTGAAAAAAAAAAAATTGAAGATTTGTGAGTGGAGGAAAAAAATTTACCCAAAAATTGCCTTAACCCAGTTTTTGGAAACTTGAATTTTTTTTTTCAAAAACTAATCATATTCTATAAACAAACAATATTTTAAAAAATAATTTTTTTAAAAAATCACCAAAACTTATGGCCAAACTAGAGCTAAATCTAGTTTTTTGTCGACTGCTACTAGATAGTAAATTAGTATATACCACTATGCCTTTGTCTTTCTTCTTTGGTTATACAAACAGCAAGACTTTCTTTTAACATATGCTTCTGTTTTTGAGACCTCAAAAGCATTTAGTACAATCACACCAATAATATTAATTTGTACCATTTTCATTAGACAAATCAAATTGGAATTGTAAGTTAACTTTTTCTCATTCAAACTATTCCATTATTAAATAATGTCTACCACCGTAATATAATAACACAAGTCAAAATAACCTTTTGAACACCGTAATCAATCAAATATCATCACATAAAATAAGATGGAGAGATACTTAATTCAAAATTGGTTTTGCATATTCAAATGTCTAATCATCATTCTATCAGGTATTATTCATCTGAAGCTCTTTCATTTTCAAGTCGAGTGGTCAAGAATTTGAACTGTCTTCAATCAAACATGACTTGCAATAGTACGGTATTGGGCCCTTAAGGTGTACTTAGCCGTGACTAGCCCAAAAAACAAATTCGGCTCACTTAGATGATGCAAGGCCCAATTCAGATGGATCTAAAGACCCATTCGTTGCTGCATAGACCTATGACTCTTTGGGGAAACTACCATCTATGTCGTAAAAATTGCACGGGGCACCCTATTTGGTCGCCCCCATTTAACCTATACCCATTTTTTTTAAACTTTTAACTTGTACCCACTTCTTAAATAACTTCAGCCCCCTTCTCCTCCTTCTTCTCCTCCTTCGTTTTCTTCTTCTCAACAAAAGACAAAATGCAGAGCCTATTTTTCTTTTATTGGTCTGCGTCGAAAATCTTTTTTGGACCAATCCCAGAAATGATACTTCACCCTGGGAGTAGCAGTTAATGACTTCAGCTCTTATTCTTAACTCATACAATTTCTCCTTTCTTCTTCTTTTAATTTATTTTGCTAACATCATCTTTATTCCTTTATACTGAATCAGATTGACTAGATTCTTGTGTAGTTTCATCCTTGTACATGTCATCTCCTGTAATTCATCTATCTCGTGATGATTGGATTTGGCTACTGTCACAAAGTAATTCAGCTGTTAGTCAATTCATTAATTTTGCATTGTCATCATTAAAATAAAGCTTAAAGCTAACATAACAGTCAAGATGAGTATCATGTGTTATGTGCATTACAGAGAGGGAGTTAAAAGTACCAAATTACAACACAAAAACTTCAGCAACTTCAGCTCTAGAGTTGAAGTTTCCCAGTTACAACACAAAAACTTCAGCTCAAGAGCTGAAGTTTCCCAGTTACAACACAAAAACTTCAGCTCTAGAGCGGAAGTTTCCCAGTTACAACACAAAAACTTCAGCTCTAGAGCTGAACTTCAGGCCCGGCTACTAGAATGCTGAAGTTTTGCGTGATTGTCTTTGCTACTTCAGCCCCGTGTGCTGAAGTTATGTGAAAAAGCGGGTACGCTTGCAATTTTTTTTGCAAAGCGGGCACAAGTTAAAATGTGGCACAAAAAGCGGGTATAGATGCAAATGCCCCATCTACGTCCGCCCATAATCAACTTATTACAAAAATTGATATAAAATATTACTAATATTAACCAATACTAGCCAATTAGCTATTTGTAGCCAAAAAAAGATTGAATTTTTTGCTTTCTTTTGAGTAGGCGTTGTTAGAATAGTACATTTTAAGGAGTTTGAATCTCAGTTTTGAGATGATTTGGTGGAGTTGAGGTGGTTTGAATTGAAAAGTCGAAGTAGCAGATGAACATAAAAAGAGATGATATGTGTGTCACACTGTGTGTACCACATATGTATCATATGCGTATCAAATATGTATCACATGTATATCCATATATACATGTGTGTGAAGTACATGTGTGATACATGTTGATACATGTGCCCCATCTTTTTTTTTTTTTTTGGAAATTCAACCATACCTATTGAAAAAATCTTTCTTTTTTTTTGTCTAATTTTTTTAATCTTGTATATCATAAGTAATGAATTTTGACTCCGAACTAGTCTAATTCACCTTCAGACTTTGTCAAAATTTGTATATTGCATCATCTATGTGTTTTCAACGAATTGCTACAATACTCATTAAATTTTTATTTTTTCTAAAATTGGTAATTTGTTTTTGCTATTTTTGGTAGCATGACCAAAATGGCTAACTAGGGGGTAAATAGTGTCTTTTTTTATACACTTTCGTAAGATTCCCATTTTTTAACAATTAATTAAAGACATATAGTAATGTGATGGCTAGTAATCTTGTACATTAATCCGATATTCTTTATTAAATAATCATTGTAGTATTTTAACTGTCATGTTATTCTAATATCTTTATGTAGTCAACTAGAACACTTAACCAGTATCACTAACTTTTGTCCTTAGCAACTTCCTTCATAATTTACAGAACTCTAAGAATATAACCATACACTAAAAATGATATAGTAGTATAGTACTGTTCCTATCATAGTATAATAATCTTGATGACGTAGATCTCCAAAACATTATGGCCCGTGAAATGAACTCAAGTCAATTAAGTTTAGCCGAATCATATTAGCTTTTGTTAACATCCCTAGTGACAATAAGGAACAGTTAGTTCGCACCAATATAATTCGTGTCAAAGTATTATTCTTAATTATGTCTAATTAGTTTAATCGGCCCTTTTTAGTTTTTTATTAAGATAAGTGTCCTTTTTCTGGGAATTTTAATAATCTTGGTGTACTAAATGGTCCCCTAAAGGAAAAGGAGAAAAACATCTGAGCAGATAAGGTGGGCATCTAATTTCAATTAGCTCTATCAGTGCAAATTACTTGAGCACTTTTACATTTGTTGAGTTGCCTCATAGTTTTTATTCTAGTGCATATTCAAGTTATTAAAATTTAAAACCGACGATGAATACACTTTGGTAAACACCTGCTGTTCTTTTGCTGATGATGTGCATATCTTTCCATTCAGATTAATTATCGAAATATCACTGTGATCTTCACTTTTGTACGATATATTATTAATCGAGAAGTGAAATAATCTTTTACTATAGTTTTTAAAAAATTATACTCTCCTTTTCAATTTATATGAACTTATTTGACTGGAACGGAGTTTTAAAAAAAAATTCGAAAATAATGGTTATAAACATGCTATAACATTTGTAGACTATAAATTTTTTGAAACTTGTGGTGCAAAACATGTCATACCATTTGTATGGTTGTGAATGGGGTAATACTAGAATCCTAAAATTAAGAGTTGGCTTACTAGTGTATGCCCCCGTACCTCAGAATTATGATGGGACGACCAATCCCGATGATGATATAACCCATTACGTCACTATAGTAAAAGGCAATGACCTCACCAAAGAACAGGTATCCTCCATCTTGTTAAATTTTTTTGGTGAAAACCTCACAGGAGGGGCGTTGACGTGGTATTCGCAGCTGCCGGCCTACTCTATAGAAATATTCGAGGAGATGGCGGACAAATTTGTAACGATGCATGGCGGAGCCAAGAAGGCTGAAACACGGGTAAACAATATCTTCTCCATCAAGCAATCTCTAGGGGAAGGACTTGTCGTGCCCCAAACCTGAAGAGGCATGGCCGGCACCCGGTGCCATACTTGGCCCGAGCATACCATTCTGTAACTGTAAACTCTGGAGGGGTAACCCTCAATTTAGGTCGATGAGGCCATATTCTGAATCATCTAAAAATATCGTCTCTCTCATCTAAGGAGTAAACATACCAAAAAGCTCATATATACATAACTATGCAGGCTGACGAGGCCACCATGAACATCTATTGATATACAAACTATACAGGACTTGTCTACAAGCCTCTAGAGATAGCTGAACTGTATCATGGTTGGGACAGGGCCTCGACCTACCCATCAAACCTGCATATATAAAATGGACTTCAAGGTCTAGACTTGGTAACTCTGAGGAATTGGAGCTTACTAAACGAGCTGATGTTTGACTCTGTCTACGGGAAGGTCTATCCAGTTATCTATCAGGACCTGCATGCATGAAATGCAGCATCCCCAGCAAAAGGGACGTCAATACTAAATAATGTACCGAGTATGTAGGGCAATAGAATAACTGAAAGCTAAAACTAAACTGATAATATAATAACTGAAAGTAATTGGGAGTCAAAGATGATCTGAAGATATGCTTACCTGCTGATACTGACTCAACTCTCTCAATATAGTAAGTAATAGTTGTCCGGCCCTATAAGGCTTGGTACATATAACTGCTCTGCCATAGTAGGCTCGCTCATAGGCGCTCGACCATGCTAGGCTCTATATCTCGGCCATTCTAGACTCGCTCACAGGCGATCGACCACAGTAGGCTCGGTATATAACTTACCATCTGATCAGAGGTTGCCCAAAAGTGGCTTACCCACCGATTATAGCTCGATGGTGGTGAAAATACTGTAGTACTACCCAATAGGGGCCTGCCCACCGATTATAGGGATAACGAAGCCTTGGGTATGATCTAAAGTGAGCTGTAATAAAAGCCAGATAGCGTAACTCGGGAGAGTGCGTCTAGTAAATTATCGTAATTACTCGGGAGAGATTTACGGTAGTAAGAGTGCTCATTATCGATAGAGATGATTATGCAAATCTATATTAAACATAACAGGAAGGGATTCCATCAATAGGGGAAATCACAACCTTAGATCCTTCTCTTATTTGTTCACAATTCAATCATAGTTAGCTTTTAGTTTACTTAACTTTATTCAGTTATAGCTAGTAAAAATATTACCGATTGTTATTCAAAATATCTGGGAAGTTGATTACGAAGAATTTAGTGAGTTTAACAAGAGTAATTGGTAGGTTAATTCCCTGTGGATTCGACTCTGGGCTAAATACCGCTTGTCCTTTTTATAAGGCATAGTTGGGCGTGATCAAATTTTGGCGCCGTTGCCGGGGAATTAACGGTGTTATCAATTACGGTTGAAAGAAATACAAAAAAAATTCTTTGTGTAGTCAGTTTTCTTTATTTTCAATCTATACATTGAAATTTTAACGTTTGTTGACTTGGTTGTATAGGTGCATGCCTAGAAACTCATCGAGAACTGGTGAAGTATTTGAAGCATTATCAGATCCCGAGAAAGTCTTCAAGGACTTGAATCGGGCCAACCGAAAAAACAAACAACAACGATCAACTAAACAACCTGAACCAGACATGGGTGATAACGTGGTAGACCCGACTGCACAGGTAGTGACACCTCTTGTGCCAGAGGCTCCTCTATATGACTGGGCGCAACCCACAGTTGAGAATTTGGCCACAGCGATATTAGTCCCGCGGATACAGGCCGAATCTTTTCAAATCACAAACAACTTGCTGCACTTGTTGCAAAATAAGGGACTATTTTCGGGGTCATACATTGAAGACCCTCAACAGCACTTGAAGAATTTCCTGTCAATCTGCAAAACTCAAAGGCAGCCCAACGTAACTCAGGAAGCAATAAAGTTGTTGTTGTTTCCATTCTCAGTGACAGGAGCTGCCCAGACTTGGCTAAATTCACTCCCCATTAACTCTATCACGACCTGGGAGGAGTTAGCCAAGCAATTTGTGAATAAGTTTCATCCACCCAATAAGACTGCTCAGCAAATTGATGAAATTTTGAGCTTTAAACAGAAATCAATGGAAACACTGCAAGAAACATGGGAACGATTCAAAGAGATGTTGGTCATATGTCCGCACCACGGTATTCCAAAGCAGATGTTGGGGCAGCGGTTTTACATGGGTCTGACAGATAGCGTGAAGGCTAATGTTGATGCTTCAGCTGGTGGAGCATTCTTGAGCAAAACATGGAGAGAAAACCATGTCCTGCTTGACAAGATGGCACAAAATTCAGGGTGGACAACCAGGAATGCACCTATCACTCCAGTAGTTCATTCAGTTCCCCTAGATCCATCCAACCCTCTAATATGGCCACCTTAATGACACAAATGAGTATACTCACCAAAAAGGTGGAAGAGTCAGAGCAGAAGCAGCAGGTACACATTGTAGATACAACTAATGGGGGCTTATGCACATCTTGCATTAGTCAGCCAATTGGTAGCCAATGGAATGCTGAAAGTGATCATCACCATTACCCTGAGGACATGAGTTGTGTATCTAATTATGGGGGCCAGAGACAGGGTGGTCAGAATTGGGGCCAACAGAACCAGCCCTACAGGCCAGTCCAGCCACAACTCAACAATGGAAATATGGGAGGCATGCGATCTCATAATAATGTGCCGCCTTACCAAAGGCCACAGGGATACAACAATCAAAATCAGCAGCAGGGTTATCATCCTCCTCAGCAGCAACATGGTGGGAGACAAGAAGATGGGTTTGCTAGACTCGAGGCAATGATGCAGCAGGTTATTGGGTCAAATGCGAAAATGAGTGAAAGAGTAGATGCACATGAGTTAGCTATAAAGAATATTGAAGTGCAAATGGGCCAGATTTCGATGTCTTTGAATAATCGTCCTCATGGGACATTGCCTGCAAAAATGCAGGTAAATCCAAAAGATCAAGGCCCGAAGCAGCTGATGGCAGTGAGTCTACGTAATGGCAGAGACTTAGACTTGGAGCAAGAGAGGACAAAGTAGACAGGCTGAGACACTTGTACTAGTGCTCATTGAGCTAGATGATTCAACGAAACTGACAGAGGTGATAGTGCAGCCTACCCAGGAAGAAACCAACACACAGGTTGAGGTTGAGAAAGAAGCCGAGACAGCCCAGGAACCGGTAGTTGAGGTGGTGTCCGACAAAAAGAAAACCCAAATCATTGGGAAAAAGAGACCTCCAGCACCATTCCCACAGAGGCTGGCCAAATACCAGAAAGAGGAACAATACAAGAAATTCTTGGAGATGCTGAAACAAATCCAGGTAAATATTCCATTGATTGATGCGTTAAAGGAGATGCCTGGTTATGCAAAAATGATGAAGGATTTGATGTCCCGAAAATTCGATTTCCAAGACTTGGCCACAGTGACTCTAACTCAGACCTGCAGTGCTGTGGTGACTAGATCAATTGCGGAGAAGTTGTCTGATCCAGGAAGTTTCACAATTCCCTGCACCATTGGTAACTTTGCCTTTGCCAAGGCACTTTGTGATTTGGGGGCTAGCATAAATCTTATGCCCCTGGCGATCTATAAGAGGTTGGGGATTGGAAGAGCTAGACCCACATCTATGTTGTTGCAGTTGGCTAACAGAACTGTGAAAAGACCCTCTGGTATCTTGGATGACGTGTTGATTCAGGTAGGGAAATTTGTGTTCCCTGCAGATTTTGTAATTTTGGATTGTAAGGTGGATGAAGAAATTCCCATAATTTTGGGAAGGCCGTTCTTGGCCACAGAGAGAGCTCTCATTGATTGTGAAACTGGGGAGCTCAAGATGAGGAGATAACATTCAACGTGCAGAAATCTATGAGGCGACCAAGTGATTCGCCAATTGTTTTCTTATTGATGCCGTAGATGTAATCGTGGAAGCGGATGATGAGACATTGACTATTGAGGATCCTCTGGCTGCATGTCTTGCGAATTTAGATGAGGTGAATAGGGAAGAATTAGCAGAGTGGGTGCTGGCTCTAGAGGGCAGAGGGTTTTGGGATAGAACACTTGAATTCGAGCCCCTGCACTTAGAAAACAAAGAAACTCCTCCAGCCAATCCATCCATCTCAGGTATCCGTTCCTAGGACCTAACTCCACATTACCTGTTATTATCTCATCCAGTTTGCTAGATGTGCAGGCAGAATAGCTGTTGCAGGTACTCAAGGAGTGCAAGACTGTCATTGGGTGGACCATGGCAGACATTAAGGGGATCAGCTCGGCATATTGTATGCACAAAATTCTGTTGGAAGAAGGGCACAAACCTTCCAGAGAGCACCAAAGAAGGCTGAACCCCAACATGAAGGAAGTGGTGAAGAAGGAGGTGATTAAGTGGTTGGATGCGGGAATCATTTTCCCCATCTCTGACAGCAACTGGGTTATCCTGGTGCAATGTGTTCCTAAGAAGGGAGGTATGTCGGTGGTCAAAAATGATAACAATGAGTTGATCTCTACAAGAACCATCACAGGCTGGAGAATTTGTATGGATTACAGGAAATTAAATCTGGCCACCCGAAAAGACCACTTCCCACTTCCCTTCATTGATCAGATGCTTGACAGACTGGCAGGGAGGTCCCATTTCTGTTTTCTGAATGGGTACTCAGGGTACAACCAAATCTCCATTGCACCAGAAGACAGAGAGAAGATCTCTTTCACATGTCCATATGGAATTTATGCTTTTCGGAGGATGCCCTTTGGCCTATGCAATGCACCCGCTATATTCCAGAGGTGCATGATTGCCATATTCACTGACATGGTCGAAGACATAATGGAGGTGTTCATGGATGATTTCTCAGTGGTGGGAAACTCATTCGATGAGTGCCTTACAAATCTGACCCGAGTGTTGAAAAGATGTATAGAGACTAACCTTGTACTTAATAGGGAAAAGTGCCATTTCATGGTACAAGAGGGTATAGTCTTAGGACACAGGGTATCAAGCAAGGGAATCGAGGTGGATCGTGCTAAAGTTAATGTGATAGCAAAGCTGCCAACCCCCACATCAGTCAAGGCAATCAGGAGTTTCCTCGGGCATGCCGATTTCTACCGGAGATTCATAAAAGACTTCTCAAAAATTGCCAACCCTCTCTGTAAGTTGTTAGAAAAAGATCACCCTTTCATGTTTTCTGATGATTGCAGGGTAGCATTCGAGGAGTTGAAAAAGAGGCTAGTCACAACACCCATCATTGTTGCCCCCGACTGGGAGCAACCATTCGAACTCATGTGTGACACCAGTGACTATGCAGTGGGGGCAGTGTTGGGACAGCGAAAAGACAAGCTAATGCACCCAATTTACTATGCTAGTAGAACGTTGAGTGGAGCCCAACTGAACTACACTGTGACTGAAAAGGAGATGCTGGCTGTGGTATTTGCATTCGACAAGTTCAGATCATACCTAATTGGCTCTAAGGTAATTGTATATACTGATCATGCAGCTCTCAGGTACTTGATTGAGAAGAAGGAGTCCAAACCGCGCCTGATTCGTTGGGTGCTGTTACTGCAAGAGTTCGACCTGGAGATTCGTGATCGTAAGGGCACAGAAAACCAAGTCGCTGATCATCTATCGCGACTTGAAGGAGCTGAAAATGCAGTTGAGGTAGAGGATATTCTGAAAACCTTTCCAGACGAGCATCTACTCGCCACAAGCCTTGAGGAAGTGCCATGGTATGCAGACTTTGCAAATTACCTGGCAAGCGGTATAGTTCCCTATGACCTTTCCTCTGTGCAAAAGAAAAAGTTTTATCATGACTGCCGCATGTATTACTAGGATGAACCTTATCTGTTTAGAATATGTGTTGACAATATGATCCGGATGTGTGTCCCCGAGATAGAACAATCTTCTGTTTTGCGGGCATGTCATGCATCGGCATATGGCGGGCATTTTGGAGGAGTCAGGACGGCAACAAAAGTGCTAGAAGCCGGGTTCTACTGGCCAACAGTGTTTAAGGATGCACATCACTGGGTGAAGGGCTGTGATGAATGTCAGCGAACTGGGAACATTTCCTGTCGCCATGAGATGCCCATGAACCCAATTCAAGAGGTTGAAGTGTTCGATGTATGGGGGATAGACTTCATGGGCCCCTTCGTCAGCTCCTTTGGCAATAAGTACATACTTGTTGCTGTAGATTACGTGTCCAAATGGGTGGAAGCTGCAACATTTCCCACCAATGATGCAAGAGTGGTGGTGGGGTTTTTGAAGAATAATATATTCACCCGTTTCGGGACCCCGAGAGCTATTATCAGTGACGGAGGCACTCACTTCTGCAATCGAGCCTTCGCGAAATTGCTAGAAAAGTACGATGTGCGCCACAAGGTGGAAACCCCATATCATCCTCAGACCAGTGGACAGGTCGAAGTGTCGAATAGAGAGATAAAGAGTGTACTGACCAAGACTGTGAACTCCATAAGAACTGATTGGGCGAAAAAGCTAGATGATGCACTCTGGGCCTACAGAACTGCTTTTAAAACACATATTGGTATGTCACCATATAAGTTGGTGTTCAGGAAGGCCTGTCACTTGCCAGTGGAGCTAGAACATAGAGCTTGGTGGGCAATGAAACAGCTAAATCTGGACATTGAGGCTGCGGGAACAAATGGAGTCACAGAATTGCATGAGCTCGATGAGTTCCGATATCTTTCTTTCGAGAGCACGAGGTTATATAAGGAGAGAATGAAGAGGTTGCACGACAAGAACATTGTTGAGAGAAATTTCAAGCCCGGAGACATGGTGTTGCTTTATAACTCAAGATTAAGGCTATTTCCGGTTGAACTCAGGTCACGATGGTCTGGACCATTTCGGGTGGTCGAAGTGCTCCCTTCAGGTGCCGTAGAGATTGCCTCAGAGAAAGACTCTCATACATTTAGAGTCAATGGCAAAGATTGAAACTACATGTAGGCATGGATGAATCCAAGGAAGTGTCAGTGATCTATCTGACTGAACCTCAGAGGTCGAGCGAGCCTTAAATGCGCTCATCTGAGTTGTGTCGTGACGTTAAATCAGGCGTTGCGTGCGAGGCAACCCATGATTTCTTTTGTTTTCTTTTCTTTTGTTTGATGTTGTACTAGATGTGTAGGAAACTAACATCCTTATATAAAAAAAAATGCTCGTGACCGCGACCACGGTAAATAACGATTATTCTGTTTTAGGATTTCTCGATCCACCGCGACCGCGGTGGGACCGCGGCACGACCGCGGTGAAACAAGAACATTCTGTTTCACCCCTCTTCACTCACCGCGGCCACGGTGGGACCGCGGTCGATCGTGGTGAATCGCGACATTGTTGTCGCCCAGGTAAGTTGTGACTAAAATTTTTTATTTATTTATTTTCTTTTCTTTTCTTTTCTACTTTCCCCCCTAATAAAATTTCTTACTTTCCCCTCTCCCCTATCACTCTACCAACCCTAACCACGCCTCTCTCTATTCTTATTCTTATTCTTCTTCTTCTTCTTCACATATCTCACACTCCCACACACACCCCACACACTTCTCACTCTCTCTCCCCGAACTTCCATTACTCTCACCTTCTACTAAGCCCAGGTACAATGCATCAATCCAGGAAGAGACGTACCATTCAGGGCTAGCAAAATCAAAGTTGGGAAGGAGCCAGTTGTGGTGGTTAACACTGATGATGAGTCCGATGATGATGATGAGAGAACTATGCACGCTGCCGCCCCACCACATTGAGTGCTGATGAGGCGGGCCCATCACAGGCCCGCCGAAGTACCCGCATGACAGCCCTGGAGCAAGATATGGCTGGCCTCCGCACGTCGGTCACTGACCTGGGTACTAGAGTTGAAAATTTGACTACTCAACATGCTAGGTCGGAGAAAAAGATCATGGGCTGGCTCCGGGCACTCGGACGAGCGTGTCATCTCGATCCTGGCACCGTATCTGATCAAGATTGAGCACCAGGGAAGTCCCCTTACCTTACTTTGCTTTAAATTCTTTGACATGGGGACATGCCAAATCTTTAAGTGTGGGGTGGGGGATGGTTGTTGTTGTATCATTGTATACATTTATATGGTGTTGTTTTTGTTTGGTATTGTTGGTTTATATTAGTTAACTTCGACTTGGCCCAAAGATGGACACCTCTCGACGGGTCTCTTGAGGGATTTAAGTCGAATAAAAAAAACACACACACAAACAAAAGATTTTCGTTTGTTAGGTAGTGTATCAACTCCCCCTTGGTTTTTCTTTAAACCACGGTCCTTTTCCAAGGGTTTCTATTTGAACCGGGTGTAGTTAGTTTTTTTTTCTTTTTAGTTTAGGAAGTCTTGGGAGAGAAGCAAAAAAAAAAATGGAAATAGGGACCCTTAACTCTATGGTACCTTGAATAAAGACTGCTTTAGTGTGACACTTAGGCTCTTTAGTTGACTCAAAGAAGGCCTTAATTTGTGTGTTCCTGAATGGCTCAAGTACTTAGAGCAGAGTGTCTGATGATCCTAACCGAATTGAGTCATGTGCCATGTGTGAGTGAGGCTTTCTGTATTCTCTATTAACATTCAATGCCTAGAACTTGCCCTGTGTGTGTACAAAGTGAAATGGTAACCCTGTTGAGCCTGTAAGCCTGTTTTCCTTGGCAACCACATTACAAGCCGAACCCGAGTTTAAATAGCCTATCTTGTTGAACCCTATCACCTCTTAGAAGCACTCAAAGTGTAATGGATATGGAAAAATATAAGTGTGGGGTGGTTGGTTGGGCTGTTAAGTGGAATTAAGGGGACATAAAAAAAAATTCAGAGAAAAGAAGTTTTAAATTGGTGGTAGCTGGTAAAAAAAAAGTGTGCTTAGGGGTGAACACAATAATGTAATGGTGGAATGAAGGTGTGACAAAGTTAAGAGCTTAAAAGTACACAATGTAGTGGAGTGCTTAGGGAGGTGTGGTCACTATACCCAGATGTATCCTACCCGTCCCGCAACCAACATTATAACCAAATAAAGTCCTATTTGATTCTAGATCGAATGAGCCCGATTAGTTGAGTATTACACTACGGGCAAACCTATGGTGTGTTGTTTGTGGCATAAGAATTTGTTTCTGAGGGTGAGTGAAATGTTGTATTCGAGTTCCTCAGTGTGTGGTTTGTAAACGATATAAGTCTCTTTTGTAGTGAGTAGGCACATGATTCATGAAGGGAAGGTAAGTCTGAACCTCTGATTGAGAGTAAGAGAGCTGTTTATGAGTATTGCGTGGCTAGAAAGGAGTCCACTTTTGAGGCGAGGAGGTTGCGCTGAAGTAGTCTATCCATGTGAACTATTCTTGGTATAAGGAGTAGGGAAGTGACCCAATGACGATTAGGCCTATAGAGTATGGTTTTGTTGCTAGAGGACTAGCAACGGTTTAAGTGTGGGGTATTGATAGTAGGCTATATAGACGCTATTTACACTCTAAATGAATTGTACTTTATTGTTGTTTTAAATGCAAAATGATAACAAAATACTCTAATTGGTATTCTTTTGCTTTGCAGGAACTAATCCAAGTTAGGAAGAGACTATGGAGTGTTTTGGAGTCAATAATGTGGATATAAGGCCAATCAAGAAGAACCCAAACGAAAATAAGCAAGAAAGAGGCAAAGGATGACTGAACAAGAGGCCACCGCGACCGCTGCTGGAACGCGGTAGGCCAAATGAGCGAGGCAGAATAGATGCATTTCACCGCGGTCGCGCCGCGTTCTGCCGCAGCCGCGGTCGACTGTTTAATCGCCCAGAAATTTGGGGATTAAAGTGTAAATCTGGGGAAACTTATCCTAACCCTTTATAAACTCAACAAACTCGCCCAAGCAAAGGTTAAGGTTGTTTTTAGACTGAATTGGAGGCAAGAACACGTGTGAGAAGAACAAGCAACCATTAGAGTTTTTCAATCTTCTCTTTGTTAGCTTTATTTGCAAATTATGAATACCTTTGTGGTTTTATCTTGTTTTTCTATGAGTAGCTAATTATCTAGTCTAGAGTTTTGATGGAACCTGTTGAGGATGAACTTCTTGTTATGTTAATATAGTTACCCGGTTTAATCTCTATTTGTTCAACTACGTTCTTATTGTAGTTAATTGATAGGATCCTCAATTAGCTGTGCCTATTTAGTATGTATTACTCGGGAGAGAGTGCATATTTAGGTAATTGTTGAACAACACCACTCCCAAAGTATATGAGGAATCAATAACCGAGGGTTTAAAGGCGGGATTAGGGATAACGAAGCCTTGGGTGTGATCTAAAGTGAGCTGTAATAAAAGCCAGCTAGCGTAACTCGGGAGAGTGCGTCTAGTAAATTGTCGTAATTACTCGGAAGAGATTTACGGTAGTAAGAGTGCTCATTATCGATAGAGATGATTATGCAAATCTATATGAAACATAACAGGAAGGGATTCCATCAGTAGGGGAAATCACAACCTTAGATCCTTCTCTTATTTGTTCACAACTCAATCATAGTTAGCTCTTAGTTTACTTAACTTTATTCAGTCATAGCTAGTAAAAATATTACCGATTGTTATTCAAAATATCTGGGAAGTTGATTACGAAGAATTTAGTGAGTTTAACAAGAGTAATTGGTAGGTTAATTCCTTGTGGATTCGACTCTGGGCTAAATACTCAGATTATATTTGCAATGACCACTTGTCCTTTTTATAAGGCATAGTCGGGCGTGATCACTACAAGAAGAAAAAAGAGAAACTAGCAAGCTGTCCGGGGTATTCGCCACTAGAATCACATTGTCACCCGAAATTACCTAGGGTTTGTGTGGGATTTTTGGGGAGTAGTTGCGTGGGTTCAATCTGATTTTGTTGGTATGAGAAATCAGTAAAACAAATGATTTAATAAGTCCTTAAAAGTCTCCTCTCGACCGACTTTAGGAGCTTTTTTAATTGAGGCCTCTCCTTTTGGCAAGTAGGTGATGCACCTACTTGTCACCTACCAGTCTGCATAGTCTCGCAAAAATACGAATATCTCTCTACTCCAATTTTATATCAATGAACGGTTTAATCAGTTGGAAACTAGACTCATAGATATTCAATTTGGTAGGTAGATTATCCCATAAGTCCACGTACATTGGGAAAAATGCTCAGCTATATTTCACCTAATTTTCAGCATAATTATGAATGTAACTTGTGATGATCTTTGCCAACTTTTGTTCCACAACTTGCTTGACTTCAAAACATAACACACGACTATCGTAAGACTAAAATAACTCATACCTCATTATCATTTTGAGCACCCTAGTCTCACCCCAAAAGTACATGTTATAACATTCCCATCTTGTCGACTTTTGACGAAACTTATTTTCTTCAATTCGTTTAGCTTCTAAGCCTTCCAACCCTCTTGGTACTTGCAATTCATGATCTTAAATATTTAACCTCCAAGTTAATATGATTAACTTACTTTATGTACTTTCAAAGATGATCTCATTTTTAAGCTTACATCAATTGACTTACGACGTATTCTCACGTCCGAAAATATGGTGTATGACATCATTCGTCCTCGAATGTTGATTAAGGCGCTTATCATAACCTATAGATCTTATGAATACTTTAGTATTGTCCTTGACATCTAAGCAACTATTCTGTGAACAAATCTAAAGCCCAGGGCGTTTGTCATGACCTGGAATTCACACCTTTAGAACCATGATGGCGCCTAACATTTCACACGCCAGGCAAGCCAACGTTAGATAAATTTTTTAAGCCATTTTTAGACAGAACTAATTTAAATAATGCCAATTACAAAAAATAATTGAGAAAGAAACGAAATAAAGTGCGGAAAACCAAAAACAACTGAAATATGTAAATACATCCCTGAATCTGGTGTCACAAGTGCATGAGCTACTAGAATAGTACAGATAAAGGTCTAAATAAAATTAAAGTTGTCTAAAAAGAAATACACAGCTAAGATAAAGAGGACGGGGACTTTAGGGGGCTACGGACGCCGAGCAGCTGTACCTCAAGTCTCCGTACTGATAGCAAACCCGAGCAATCTACGAACCGATGCGGGGACCGTCTCCAAAATTTGCACAAGAAGTGCAGAGTGTAGTATGAGTACAATCGATCCCATGTACTCTGTAAGTATCGAGTCTAACCTCGACAAAGTAGTGACGAGGCTAAGGCGGATCACTTACAATATAACCTGTATGCAGTATAAAATAATGACAGGAAAGGAAAAATACGAAAATGAGCTAAAACAGTTAACACGTGAAAATAACTCAACCCCCAAAGAAAAACTAGTAAATGCTAGAAATACAAATCCTTGGCGTCTCGTATGAACGTACCGAAGCCAACACAACACAATAAGGAATATAAACACATAGACTATTGCGGCACGCAACCCAATCGCACCATACAAAACTATCCTCCCTTATTCCACCATATAAATATCAATAATAATAAGTAAATATAAGTTGCGGCGCGCAACCCGACCCCACCATATAATCAGAATCAATATAGTGATTTATCCTTATTTCACCCTATTAATCCACCCTTATTTCACCTGTTGCGGCGCGCAACTCGATCCCACTGTATCAATATAAATTCACCCTTATTTTGCCATTTCAATCCATCATTATTTCACCTGTTGTGGCGCGCACCCGATCATACTGCGCAGTATGAATAAATCAATAAGTGCAATCAATTTAACAACTCGAATCACAAAAATTCTCAACGATTAACGAATATGAAGCAGAACCAGAAAGGAAATCTTGTCCCAAATTAAGAATTCACTCTAAATAATACCAAGCAGTAAGAAAAATCAAATAAATGACGCCTAACGGGCACAAGTAGGTCAATTAAGGCAAGTTGCAGTTAATCATGGAGTACAGGAGAATCTAACATTTTTAACACGAGAATAATAAATGACAAGTAGCAAATAAAGGCATGGGAAGCATTTAAAGCATGTAACAGTTAAGACAGGGAATGAAATAACACTCGTCACCTCCCATATATGACGTTGCACATGAATTTCACATAGCACACAGCTCAAGGGTTCCTAATACCCTCAAATCAAGGTTAAACCCAATACTTACCTCACTCCGCAATCAACTTAAAGCTCTACTGGGGACTTTCCTCTAGAATCCGCCTCCAAACGAATCGAATCTCCCCAAAATCGACTCGATAACATCAAATAAAGCTAGGGAAATCAATTACAATACATAATGTTAAGATTTTAACTTTTCCCAAAAAGTCAAAAAAAGTCAATCCCATGCTCGTTTGGTAAAAACCCCAAGATTTGGACCAAAACCCATTTACCCATTCACTCCCGAGCCCGATTATGTAATTAGTTAGAAATCCGACCCCAAATTAAGGTCTAAATCCCGAATTTGTAAAAACTCTGAATTCTTCCCAAATCCCTAGTTTTCTACCATGGAAGAACAAAGATTAAGGCTAGAAATTAATGGGTGATGATGGAAATGGAATAAAATAAGTTAAAGTGCACTAAGCTATGAAAGGGTGATGAAATTTCTTCTCCAAATCGCCTCTAAGTCGAGCTCTAATGAAAAGATGGTGAAAATGGGTGAAATCCCGTGTTTGAAACATTTTAAATCACTGGCGTCCGGCCTTCTTTACATTCACGAAGGGCCTGCAGTGTTTGCGATGCACAACGGCCCAGATGGCCTTTGCGTTCGCGAAATGTTCCTCGCGTTCGCGATGGTTCTCCCCCCTGACCATCACATTCGTGACCCAGCCTTTCCAGAGTCCCACAAACCTTCGCGTTCACGTGTGGGTGGTCACGTTCACGAATGTTGAAAACCCCCAAGGCTTTGTGTTCGCGACCTATTCCCCGCATTCGCGTAGGGTAATTCCCTCCCCAGCCCTGGTTACTCTTCGTGATCGCAAAGAAGAAAGCATCAGATGACAACAGAAGCCCAAAAACCATAAATTCTAAGTCTGAAATGGTTCGTAGCCTATTCGAAACTTACCCGAGCCACGGGGGCTCCAAACCAAACATGCACACAATACCAAAAACCACATACGAACTTACTCGCGTGATCAAAACACCAAAATGACACCTAGAACTACGAATCGGACACCAAAATGAATGAAATTTTCAAAGAAACTTAAGAACCTTCAATTTTACAATCGAACGTCCGAATCATGTCAAATCAACTCTATTTTGCACCAAATTTTGCATACAAGTCATAAACACTGTAATGAACTTATACCAAGTTCCAGAACAATAATTTAGACCCGGTAGTAACAAAGTCAAACTACGGTCAAACTTGGAATTTCTTTAAACCTCTAGTTTTCAACAAATGGCAATAATTCAAGCTAGGGACTTTCGAATTAGATTCCGGGCATACGCCCAAGTCCTAAATCACGATACGGACCTACCAGGACAGTAAAAAATTGATCCGGATCTGTTTGCTCAAAACGATGAACGAAGTCAACTCAAATGGAATGCATTCGGACAATGACATGGAATGCGCACGCAATTTGAGAAAGGATAAACAGAGGGAATCAAGGTTTCAAAACACAAGATTTAGGGTTAAAACTATAAATGACCTATCGGGTCATAATATTCTCCACCTCTAAAACAAATGTTCATCCTCGAATGGACATAGAAAAGTACCTGGACTGGTGAAAAGGTGTGGATATCTACTCCGCATGTCCGACTCGGACTCCCAAGTGGCTACCTCGATCGGCTGACCTCTCCACTACACCCGAACTGAAGGATAACTCTTAGACCTCAACTGCCGGACCTGCCAGGCTAGAATAGCCACCGACATCTCCTCATAAGTAAAATCCTTGTCCAGTTGGACTGAGCTGAAATCAAACACATAAGGCGGATCACCGTGATACTTCCAGAGCATGGATACGTGGAACACCGGATGGACTGCTGATAAACTAGGTGGCAATGCGAGCTTGTAGGCCACCTCACCCACTCTCTCAAGAATCTCAAAAGGTCCGATATACTTAGGGCTCATCTTTCCCTTATTTTTGAACCTCATCACACCCTTCATGGGTGAAACCCGGAGCAATACCCTCTCTCCAACCATGAATGCAACATCAAGAACTCTACGGTCAACATAACTCTTCTGTCTGGACTAGGCTGTGCGAAGTCGATCCTGAATAATCTTGACCTTGTCCAAGGCATCAGTACCAAATCTGTACCAAAAATCGAGCCTCCCCCGACTCAAACCATCCATCTGAGAATGGCACCACCTCTCGTATAATGCCTCATAGGGAGCCATCTGAATGCTCGATTGGTAGCTGTTGTTGTAGGCAAACTTCGCAAGCGGCAAAAATTGATCCCAAGAACCCCCAAAATGTATAGCACAAGCACGAAGCATATCCTCCAATATCTAAATAGTGATCTCGGACTGTCCATTCGTCTGGGGATGAAATGTTGTGCTCAACTCAACCTGCGTGCCCAACTCAAGCTATACTGCACTCCAGAAGTGAGAGGTGAACTTCGTACCTCGATCAGAAATGATAGACACGGGCACGCCATGAAGACGGCCGATCTCGCGGATGTAGATCTCAACTAACCGCTCTGAAGAATAGGTAGCTGCCACTGGAATAAAATGAGCTGACTTGGTCAACCTGTCCACAATGGCCCATATCGCATCGAACTTCTTCTGAGTCCGTGGAAGTCTAACAACAAAATCAATAGTGATACACTCCTACTTCCACTCAGGAATCTCTAACTTCTGAAGCAAACCACCATACCTCTGATGCTCGTACTTTACTTACTAACAATTTAGACACCGAGCTACATATGAAACTATATCCTTCTTCATCCTTCTCCACCAATAATACTGTGGCAAGTCTTGATACATCTTGGCGGCGCCCGGATGAATAGAATATCGGGAATGGTGGGCCTCCTTAAGAATCAACTCACGAAGCCCATCCACATTGGGCACACAAATACGGCCCGGTATTCTCAAAACCCCATCATCCCCAGTAGAACCTGCTTGGCACCACTGTGCCGCACCGTGTCCCTAAGGACTTGCAAATGGGGATCATCATACCGATGCTCTCTAATACGCTCATACAGGGAAGACCGAGCAACAGTGCAAGCTAGAACACGACTGGGCTCTGAAACATCTAACCTCTCAAATTGATTGGCCAAAGCCTGAACATCTGATGCAAGCGGTCTCTCACCAATGTGAATGTACGCAGGTTGTCCATACTCACTACCTTTGTACTCAAGGCATCGGCCATCACATGGGCCTTCCCGGAGTGATACAAAATGGTGATATCATAGTCTTTCAACAGCTCCAACCACCTCCTCTGCCTCAAATTGAGATCCTTTTGCTTGAACAAATACTGTATACTCTCATGATCTATGAATACCTCGCACGACAAGGCGTAAAGATAGTGCTTTCACATCTTCAGCGCATGAACAATGGCTGCCAACTACAAGTCATGAACAGGGTAATTCTTCTTATGAACCTTTAACTGCCGCGATGCGTATGCAATCACCCTGCCATCCTGCATCAATACTGCACCGAGCCCAATATGAGATGAAACACAATACACTATGTAAGATCCTGAACCGGTGGGCAACACCAACACTAGCGCTGTAGTCAAAGCAGTCTTGAGCTTCTGAAAGCTCAACTCACACTCGTCCGGCCATCTGAATAGGACACCTTCTAGTCAATCTAGTTAATTGGGCTTCTATAGATGAAAACCCCTCCACGATTCAGCAGTAATAACCCGCCAAACCCAGGAAACTCCGGATCTCTGTAGCTGAAATAGGACTAGGCCAGTTCTGAACTGCTTCAATCTTCTTAGGATCCACTTTTATGCCCTCTGCCGATAAAACATGTCCCAAAAAGGCGACTGAGTCTAACCAAAACTCACACTTTGAAAACCCTGCATATAACTGGATATTCCTCAAAGTCTGGAGTACAATCCGAAGATGCTGCTTATGCTCCTCTCGATTGCGAGAGTAGATCAAGATATCATCAATGCATATAATATCAAAAGAATCCAAGTAGGGCTTGAACACCCGGATCCATGAATAGTGCTGGGGCATTTTTCAACCCAAATGACATCACTAGGAACTCATAATGCCCATACCGAGTTGGAAAAGTCGTCTTAGGGACATCGGATGCCCTAATATTCAACTGATGTTAGCTAGACCTCAATTCTTGATGGTGACTTTGTTCAACTGTCGTTAATCTATGCACATCCTCATCGATCCATCTTTCTTCTTTACGAACAACACGGGCACTCCCCAGGCCGAGACACTAGGTCTAATGAAGCCCTTATCAAGAAAATCTTGCAACTGCTCCTTTAATTATTTCAACTCTGGAGGGGCCATACGGTATGGCAGAATAGAAATAGGCTGAGTGCCCGGAGCCAAATCAATACATAAGTCAATATCTCTATCGGGTGGCATACCCGACAGATCTGCAGGAAACACCTCTGGAAACTCATGAACAACTGGCACTGAATCCATGGAAGGAACCTCCGTACTGGAATCACGAATATAAGCTAAATAAGCTAGACACCCTTTCTCGACCAAGCGTCGAGCCTTCACATAAGAGATAACCCTGTTGGTAGAATGGCCAGGAGCCCCTCTTCACTCTAATAGAGGCAACCCTGGCACGGCTAAGATCATTGTATTGGCGTGATAATCCAATATGGCATGATAAGGTGACCGCCCATCCATGCCCAAGATGACATCAATATCCACCATATCAAGAAGTAGAAGATCAACGCTAGTCTCAAGACTCCCAATAGTAACCACACATGAGTGCTAGACACGATCTACGATAATAGAATCTCCCACATGTATGGACACATACACAGGAGCACTCAAAGAATCACGAGGCACAACTAGATATGCAGCAAAATAGGATAAGACGTAGGAATAAGTAGAGCCTGGATCAGATAGAACTAAAGCATCTCTATGGAAAACTGGAACAACACCTGTGATAACAACGTCAGATGAATCAACCTCATACCTAACTGGGAAAGCATAAAATCGGAGCTGGGCCCTACCACTCTGAACCACATCCCTGGGACGACCTCTAGCTAGCTGGCCTCCACATCTAACGGCGTGACCTCCACCTCTAACGGCCTAACCCCCACCTCTAGCTGTTTGACCCCTGCCCCTAGTTGGCTGAGCGAGTGGTGGAGCAACCAGTGCTGGAACCATGGCACGAGAAATCTGTTGTGGCATGCCGTCTAATAATCTTGGACAGGACCTCCTGATGTGCCTAATGCCACCACACTCAAAACACCCATCCTGCTACTGTGGCTGCTGAAGCTGAAACTGACCCGAATGGGTCGCATAACCACGGTGATAACTCTAAATCAGAGGCGCACTGATCAGAGATGATGGTGCACTATAGGCTAGTTGTCAAGAATGAGGTATATAATGACCACGACTCCCTGAAGCACTATGAGATGCCTAAAGCGCTGACTGAAATGGCCTGGGAGGATGACCTCTACCAAAAGTACCCCTGCCTCTAGATGAGGCACCATTAAAACTACCGGAATGACGAGGCCTCTTGTCAGACACCTGCCGCCTCTGCTGAGCACGAACCATCTTGATCTGCCTAGAAATATTTACAACTATCTAGGAGGAAATATCACTCCTGATCTCCTTGGCCATCTATAGCCTGATTGTGTAAGTAAGCCCATCAATAAATCTCCCCACTCTCCCCCTTTCAGTAGGAAGAAAAACAATGGCATGACGAGCTAAGTCCATAAAACGGGTCTCGTACCGAGTGACAATCATACTCCCCTGCTGAAAACGCTCAAACTACCTACGGTACTCCTCTCTCAGGGTGACAGGGATGAAGTCCTCTAGAAATTGCTGTGAGAATTGATCCCAAGTAAGTGCAGGTGACCCAGCTAGTCTGGTTAACATAAAATATCTACATCACCTCTTGGCAGAACCCATCATCTGAAACATAGCAAAATTGACCCTATTGGTCTTAACTATACCTATGTTTCCTAGAACCTCATGTCAGCGGTCTAGATAATCCTATGGGTATTTAGAAGGTGCACCACTGAAGTAAACTAGAAAGAGGTTGGTAAACTTGTCCAATCTTAAATGAGCCTCAGAAGACATGGCAGGCCTATCACCAGCCTGTGCCGCAATAACCTACTGAACCACCCCCAACTGGCGGGGTTGTTGTAGTCTGATACTAGGGAGTCATTTGCTCCGGGGTGTGATTAGCAGGAGTCTGTGCTCCTCCCCCAACCTGAGAGACGGCTGGTGCCACCGGGAATGTACCGACCTGGTCCACAGTCTCCATAAGTCCCACCAAACGGACTAGAGCGTCCTGAAGCACTATAGTGGCTATGAACCCCTCCGGGACCTGAGCCGGTCCAACAGGTACAGTCTGAGCTAGAACCTCCTCATCAAAATCCACCTGAAGCTCCATTGCTGGTGCTGCTGCTCGAGCTCTAAGCTGAGCTCTGTCTCTGCCTCTGGTGCGACCTCGACCTCTGCCCCTAGTAGAAGCTGCCACTGGGGGCTCCGGCTGCTGTCTAGTTGTAGATGCAGTACGTGTTCTCGCCATCTTCGAGAGAACAAGAATAGAAGAGCTAAATCATCAATGATAGAATAAAATCGCATGACAGAGAAGAATAGAAGTGAAATTGTTCTTAAACTCTATAGCCTTCGAAAGATAAGCACAGACGTCTCCGTACCGATCCTCTAGACTCTACTAAGCCTGCCTGTGACTCGTGAGACCTAGGTAACCTAGTGGTCTCATACCAACTTGTCACGACCCGAAATTCCCACCTTCGAGACCGTGATGGCACCTAACATTTCACACGCCAAGCAAGCCAACATTAGATAAATTTTTAAGCCATTTTTAGACAAATCTAATTTACATAATGCCAATTACTAAAACTAACTGAGATAGAAATGAAATAAAGTACAAAAAACCGAAAACAACTAAAATATGTAAATACATCCTCGAATTTGGTGTCACAAATGCACGAGCTACTAGAATAGTACAGATAAAGGTCTGAATAAAAATAAAGCTGTCTGAAAGGAAATACACAACTAAGATAAAGAGGAAGAGGACTTTAGGGGACTGCGGATACTGATCAGCTATACGTCAAGTCTCCGTACTGATAGCCAACCTGAGCAATCTACGAACCAATACTGGGACCAACTCCAAAATCTGCACAAGAAGTGCAGAGTGCAGTATGAGTACAACCGACCCCATGTATTCTGTAAGTGCCGAGTCTAACCTCGACGAATTAGTGACGAGGCTAAGGCGAGTCACTTACAATGTAACTTGTACGTTGTATAAAATAATGACTGGAAAGGAAAATACAGAAATGAGTTAAAATAGTTAACACATGAAAATAACTCAACCCCTGAAGAAAAACCAATAAATACCATAAATACCAATCCTTGGCGTCTCGTATGAACATACCGAAACCAACACAACACAATAAGGAATAGAAACACATAGACTGTTGCGGCGCGCAACCCGATCCCACCGTACAACACTATCCTCCCTTATTCTACCATATAAATATCAATAATAATAAGTAAATATATGTTGCGGCGCGTAACACGATCCCACCATATTATCAGAATTTATATCATAATTCACCCTTATTTCATCCTTATTTCACCTGTTGCAGCGTGCAACCTGATTCCACCGTATCAATATAAATTCATCCTTATTTCGCCATATCAATCCACCCTTATTTCACATGTTGTGGCGCGCAACCTGATCATACTGTGCAGTATGAATAAATCAATAAGTGCAATCAATTTAACAACTCGAATCACAAGAATTCTCTACGATTAACTAATATGAAGCAGAACTAGAAAGGAAATCTCGTCCCAAATTAAGATTCACTCTAAATAGTGCCAGGCAGTAAGGCAAATCAAATAAATGACGTTGAACGGGTACAAGTAATCATGGAGCACGAGAGAATCTAAAACTTTTAACACGAGAATAATAAATGACAAGTAACAAATAAAGGAATGGGAAGAATTTAAAGCATGTAACAGTTAAGACAGGGAATGAAATACGAATGAGATACGGGGAAAGTAGTGAAACAAGTAATTTGATGGCGTATATACACTCGTGACCTCGCATATACGCCATTGCACACTAATTTGACATAGCACATAGCTCAAGGGTTCCTAATTCCCTCAAATCAAGGTTAACCCCAACACTTACATCACTACGCAATCAACTCAGAGCTCTGCCGGGGCGTTTCCTCTAGAAGCCACCTCCAAACCAATCGAATCTAACCAAAATCGACTTGATAACATCAAATAATGCTAGGAAATCAATTAAAATACATAATGTTAGGATTTTCACTTTTCCCAAAAAGTCAAAAAAGTGCTAGCTTGGTAAATACCCAAGATTCGGACCAAAACCCATTTACCCATTCACCCCCGAGCACGATCATGTAATTAGTATCGAAATTCGACCCCAAACTAAGGTCTAAATCCCAAATTTGTAAAAACCTCGAATTCTTCCCAAATCCTTAGTTTTCTACAATGGAAGAAGAAAGATTAAGGCTAGAAATTAATGGGAGATGATAGAAATGGAAGAAAATAAGTTAAAGTACACTAACCTATGAAAGGGTGATGAAATTTCTTCTCCAAATAGCCTCTAAGTCGAGCTCTAATGAAAAGATGTTGAAAAATGGGTGAAATCTCGTGTTAGAAACATTTTAAATCACTGGCGTCAGGCCTTCTTCGCATTCGCGAAGGGCCTGCCGCGTTCGCGATGCACAGCGGCCCAAATGGTCTTCGCGTTCGCGAAATGTTCCTCGCGTTCGCGATGGTTCTCCCACCTGCCTCCCCAGTGTCCCACAAACCTTCGCGTTCACGTGTGGTTGGTCGCGTTCGCGATTGTTACCCC